>NW_022604072.1:0-12500 GCF_008692095.1 Etheostoma spectabile | reverse complement strand
ATCAACAGAGTCAGGATCAACAGAGTCAGTCAGGATCAACAGAGTCAGTCAGGATCAGCAGAGTCAGTCAGGATCAGCAGAGTCAGTCAGGATCATCAGAGTCAGGATCATCAGAGTCAGTCAGGATCATCAGAGTCAGGATCAACAGAGTCAGTCAGGATCATCAGAGTCAGGATCAACAGAGTCAGGATCAACAGAGTCAGGATCATCAGAGTCAGTCAGGATCAACAGAGTCAGGATCAACAGAGTCAGGATCAACAGAGTCAGGATCAACAGAGTCAGGATCAACAGAGTCAGGATCAGCAGAGTCAGGATCATCAGAGTCAGGATGTAATGGGTGATGATGTAATGGATGATGATGTAATGGTTACCTGGTGCAGTTCCTCGGGTGGGGGGGCGGATCCTCGTTGCAGCGCCAGCACCACCTGTTGGTAGAGGGCGGAGCCTCCTCCCAGGCTCCGCCCCAGTCGCCGTAGAAACCGCCGGCTGTGTTCAAACTGCTGCTGCTCCGTCAGCTGACACAAGAAACAGAAAACCCCAGAAGAAGAGTTCAGGGGGGTACACTCATACAGATACCAGTGTAACCCCAGTGTAACCAAGTGTAACCAGTATAAACCAGTATAAACCAGTATATCCATCCATCCATCTTCATCCTCTTATCCGGTATCAGGTCTCGGGGCAGCAGCTCCAGTAGGGGACCCCAGACTTCCCTTTCCCGAGCCACATCAACCAGCTCTGACTGGGGGATCCCGAGGCGTTCCCAGGCCAGGTTGGAGATATAATCTCTCCACCTAGTCCTGGGTCTTCTCCGAGGCCTCCTCCCAGCTGGACGTGCCTGGACCACCTCCCTAGGGACCCCCCCAGGAGGCATCCTTACCAGATGCCCGAACCACCTCAACTGGCTCCTTCTGACGCGAAGGAGCAGCGACTCTACTCCGACCCCCCAAGGATGACTGAGCTTCTCACCCGATCTCTAAGGGAGACGCCAGCCCCCCTCCTGAGGAAACCCATTTCGGCCGCTTGTACCCTGGATCTGGTTCTTTGGGTCCTGACCCAGCCTTCAGGATCACAGGTGAGGATAGGAACCAGACCTGCCCGGTAGATCGAGAGCTTTGCCTTCTGGCTCAGCTCTCTTTTCGTCACAACGGTGCGATAAAACAGAATGTAAAACCGCACCGGCTGCTCCGATTCTCCGACCAATCTCACGCTCCGTGGTCCCCTCACTCGCAAACAAGACCCCAAGGTACTTAAACTCCTTCACTTGGGGTAAGGACTCACTCCCTACCCGAAGAAAGCACTCCACCGGTTTCCTGCTGTGAACCATGGCCTCAGATTTAGAGGTGCTGATCCTCATCCCGGCTGCTTCACACTCGGCTGCGAACCGATCCAGTGAGTGCTGAAGGTCACAGACCGATGCACCATCAGGACCACATCATCTGCAAAAAGCAGCGATGAGATCCCGAGCCCACCGAACTGCAACCCCTCCCCCCTCCCCGACTACGCCCCGATATCCTGTCCATAAATATTACAAACAGGATTGGTGACAAAGCGCAGCCCTGGCGGAGGCCAACCCTCCAGAGCCTGGAACGAGTCCGACTTACTACCGAGAACCCGGACCCAGCTCTCGCTTTGGTCATACAGAGATTGGATGGACCTGAGAAGGGACCCCCTCACCCCATACTCCCGCAGCACCTCCCACAGTTTCTCCCGGGGGACCCGGTCATACGCCTTCTCCAGATCCACAAAACACATGTAGACTGGTTGGGCATACTCCCAGGCCCCCTCCAGGATCCTTGCGAGAGTAAAGATCTGATCCGTTGTTCCACGGCCAGGACGGAATCCGCATTGTTCCTCTTCAATCCGAGGTTCGACTATCAGCCAAACCTTCCTCTTCAGGACCTTGGAGTAGACTTTACCAGGGAGGCTGAGAAGTGTGATACCCCTGTAATTGGCACACACCCTCTGGTCCCCCTTTTTGAAGAGGGGAACCACCACCCCGGTCTGCCACTCCTTAGGCACCGTCCCAGACTTCCACGCAATGTTAAAGAGGCGTGTCAACCAAGACAGCCCTTCCACACCCAGAGCCTTCAGCATTTCTGGACGGATCTCATCAATCCTTGGGGCTTTGCCACTGTGGAGTTGTTTGACTACCTCAGAGACCTCCACCAGGGAAACAGATCCCCCATCATCCTCCAGCTCTGCCTCCACCACAGAGGGCGTGTCAGCTGGATTTAGGAGTTCCTCAAAGTCCTCCTTCCACCGCTCTATTACCTCCCCAGTTGAGGTCAACAACGTCCCATCCTTACTGTTCACAGCTTGGATGAGTCCCCGCTTCCCCCTCCTGAGGTGGTTTTCCAGAAGCTTTTCCAGAAGCACCTTGGTGCTGACCGAAAGTCCTTCTCCAGGTCTTCTCCGAACTTCTCCCACACCCGCTGCTTTGCCTCTGTCACAGCAGAGGCTGCAGCCCTTCGGGCCCATCGGTACCCTGCAACTGCCTCCGGAGTCCTCCGGGACAACATATCCCAGAAGGACTCCTTCTACTGTCGGACGGCTTCCCTGACCACCGGTGTCCACCAGGGTGTTCGTGGGTTACCGCCCCTTGAAGCACCCAAGACCCTAAGACCACAGCTCCCCGCCGCAGCTCCAGCAATGGAAACTTTGAACATTGTCCACTCAGATTCAATGCCCCCAGCCTCCACAGGGATGCCCAAAAAGCTCCGCCGGAGGTGTGAGTTGAAAGTCCGTGGGACAGGGGCCTCCTCCAGGCGTTCCCAGTTTACCCGCACTATGCGTTTGGGCTTACCAGGTCTGTCCAGAGACTTCCCCCACCCCCAGATCTAACTGGTAGCGCTCCACCTCCCGCACAAGTTCCGGCTCCTTCCCCCACAGAGAGGAGACAGTCCACGTCCCCAGAGCCAGCCTCTGCCGCCCGGGTCTGGTCCGTCGAAGCCCCTGACCTTCGCTGCCCCCCATGTGACAGCGCACCCGACCCCTTTGGATCCTCCCACAGGTGGTGGGGCCATGAGATGGAGGGAGAAGTGCCACGTAGCTTTTTCGGGCTGTGCCTGACCGGGGTCCGTGGCAAACCCGGCCACCAGGCGCTCGCTGACGAGCCCGCCGTCTGGGCCTGGCTCCAGACGGGGGCCCCGGGCTTCCTCCGGGCAGGGTCCCTCCCTCTCTACCTCGATCTTGCATGGGGTTTTTGAACCATTCTTGGTCTGGCCCCTCCCCTGAGACCACTTTGCCATGGGAGACCCTACCAGGAGCACAAAGCTCCAGACAACACACCCCTCAGGTTCATAGGGACACACAAACCTCTCCACCACGATAAAGTGATGGTTCCCCGGAGAGGCCAGTATAACCCAGTATAAACCAGTATAACCCCAGTATAAACCCCAGTATAACCCCAGTATAAACCAGTATAAACCACAGTATAAACCAGTAAACCAGTATAAACCAGTATAACCCAGTATAACCCATTATAAACCAGTATAACCCCAGTATAAACCAGTATAACCCCAGTATAAACCCCAGTATAAACCAGTATAACCCCAGTATAACCCCAGTATAACCCAGTATAACCCCAGTAAAACTCCAGTATAACCCCAGTATAACCCCAGTATAAACCAGTATAACCCAGTAAAACCAGTATAACCCCAGTATAACCCCAGATAAACCAGTATAACCCAGTATAACCCAGTATAACCCAGTATAACCCCAGTATAACCCAGTATAACCCCAGTATAACCCAGTATAACCCCAGTATAACCCCAGTATAAACCAGTATAACCCAGTATAACCCAGTATAACCCAGTATAACCCAGTATAACCCCAGTATAAACCAGTATAACCCAGTATAACCCAGTATAAACCAGTATAAACCAGTATAACCCAGTATAACCAGTATAACCCCAGTATAACCCAGTATAAACCCCAGTATAAACCCAGTATAACCCAGTATAACCAGTATAACCCAGTATAAACCAGTATAACCCAGTATAACCCCAGTATAACCCCAGTATAACCCAGTATAACCCCAGTATAACCCCAGTATAACCCAGTATAACCAGTATAACCCAGTATAACCAGTATAACCAGTATAAACCAGTATAACCCAGTATAACCCCAGTATAACCAGTATAACCAGTATAAACCCAGTATAACCAGTATAAACCAGTATAACCAGTATAAACCAGTATAACCAGTATAACCAGTATAAACCCAGTATAACCCAGTATAACCCAGTATAACCAGTATAACCCAGTATAAACCAGTATAACCAGTATAAACCAGTATAACCAGTATAACCAGTATAACCAGTATAAACCAGTATAACCAGTATAAACCAGTATAACCAGTATAACCAGTATAAACCAGTATAACCCCAGTATAACCCAGTATAACCAGTATAACCCAGTATAAACCAGTATAACCAGTATAACCAGTATAACCAGTATAACCAGTATAACCAGTATAAACCAGTATAACCAGTATAACCAGTATAAACCAGTACCCACCAGCCCGCAGCGCCGGGCCTGCTGCCGGTTCAGGAACGCGGCGAAGTCTCGCAGCAGCTGCGGCCACGGCTGCAGCAGGCGGCGCAGCGCGGCGTACAGACGCTCCGCCGCAGCACTGCCAGAGACCTGGTCCAGAGAGACCTGGTCCAGGATCTGGAGCAGCTCCTCAGAGACGCCCGGGGACACCTGCACCGCATCACACACCTGGAGGACACACACAGCTTAAAACGGCTGTTTTCTGAATGGAGTCTGGTTGGATCAGATGCGCTAAAATTATCATGTCTGTCTGCAAGACGTTAGACAGACAGGCAGACAGACAGACACGTTAGACAGACAGGCAGACAGACAGACAGACAGACAGACACGTTAGACAGACAGGCAGACAGACAGACACGTTAGACAGACAGACAGACACGTTAGACAGACAGGCAGACAGACAGACACGTTAGACAGACAGGCAGACAGACAGACACGTTAGACAGACAGGCAGACAGACAGACACGTTAGACAGACACGTTAGACAGACAGGCAGACAGACAGACACGTTAGACAGACAGACAGACACGTTAGACAGACAGGCAGACAGACAGACACGTTAGACAGACAGGCAGACAGACAGACACGTTAGACAGACAGACAGACACGTTAGACAGACAGGCAGACAGACACGTTAGACAGACAGGCAGACAGACAGACACGTTAGACAGACAGGCAGACAGACAGACAGACATGTTAGACAGACAGACGGACAGACACGTTAGACAGACAGACAGACAGACAGACACGTTAGACAGACAGGCAGACAGACACGTTAGACAGACAGACAGACAGACAGACACGTTAGACAGACAGGCAGACACGTTAGACAGACAGACAGACAGACACGTTAGACAGACAGACAGGCAGACAGACACGTTAGACAGACAGACACGTTAGACAGACAGACAGACAGACACGTTAGACAGACAGACAGGCAGACAGACACGTTAGACAGACAGACAGGCAGACAGACACTTTAGACAGACAGACAGACAGACACGTTAGACAGACAGGCAGACAGACACGTTAGACAGACAGACAGGCAGACAGACACGTTAGACAGACAGACAGACAGACACGTTAGACAGACAGACAGGCAGACAGACACGTAGACAGACAGACAGACAGACATGTTAGACAGACAGGCAGACAGACACGTTAGACAGACAGGCAGACAGACAGACAGGCAGACAGACATGTTAGACAGACAGGCAGACAGACACGTTAGACAGACAGGCAGACAGACACGTTAGACAGACAGGCAGACAGGCAGACAGACACGTTAGACAGACAGGCAGACAGACAGGCAGACAGACACGTTAGACAGACAGACAGGCAGGCAGACAGACAGACAGGCACGTTAGACAGACAGGCAGACAGACACGTTAGACAGACAGGCAGACAGACACGTTAGACAGACAGACAGACAGGCAGACACGTTAGACAGACAGGCAGACAGACACGTTAGACAGACAGACAGGCAGACAGACACGTTAGACAGACAGACAGACAGACATGTTAGACAGACAGGCAGACAGACACGTTAGACAGACAGACAGACAGGCAGACAGACAGACAGACACGTTAGACAGACAGACAGACAGACAGACACGTTAGACAGACAGGCAGACAGACAGACAGGCAGACACGTTAGACAGACAGACAGGCAGACAGACAGGCAGACAGACAGACACGTTAGACAGACAGACAGGCAGACAGACAGACACGTTAGACAGACACGTTAGACAGACAGACACGTTAGACAGACACGTTAGACAGACAGACAGGCAGACAGACACGTTAGACAGACAGACAGACAGACAGGCAGACACGTTAGACAGACAGGCAGACAGACACGTTAGACAGACAGGCAGACAGACATGTTAGACAGACAGCTAAGGTCAGCTACAGACAGCTAAGGTCAGCTACAGACAGCTACAGACAGCTAATGTCAGCTACAGTCAGCTACAGACAGATGTCCCTCTGCTACAGACACCTACAGTCAGCTACAGACAACTACAGACAGCTACAGACAGATGTCCCTCTGCTACTGACACCTACAGTCAGCTACAGACACCTACAGTCAGCTACAGACAACTACAGATAGCTGTCCCTCTGCTACTGACACCTACAGACAGCTACAGTCAGCTACAAACACCTACAGACAGCTACAGACAGCTACAGTCAGCTACAGACAGCTACAGACAGCTACAGACATCTACAGAAAGATGTCCCTCTGCTACAGACACCTACAGTCAGCTACAGACAACTACAGACAGCTACAGAAAGATGTCCCTCTGCTACAGACACCTACAGTCAGCTACAGACAACTACAGACAGCTACAGACAGCTACAGTCAGCTACAGACAGCTAAGGTCAGCTACAGACACCTACAGTCAGCTACAGACAACTACAGACAGCTACAGACATCTACAGACACCTACAGACATCTACAGAAAGATGTCCCTCTGCTACAGACACCTACAATCAGCTACAGACAACTACAGACAGCTACAGAAATATGTCCCTCTGCTACAGACAGCTAAGGTCAGCTACAGACAACTACAGACAGCTAAGGTCAGCTACAGACAGCTAAGGTCAGCTACAGACATGTACAGACAGATGTCCCTCTGCTACAAACAGCTACAGACAGATGTCCCTCTGCTACAGACACCTACAGTCAGCTACAGACAGCTGTCCCTCTGCTACTGACACCTACAATCAGCTACAGACACCTACAGACACCTACAGACAGATGTCCCTCTGCTACAGACACCTACAGACCGCTACAGTTAGCTACAGACAGCTGCAGACAGATGTCCCTCTGCTACAGACACCTACAGACAGCTACAGACAGATGTCCCTCTGCTACAGACAGCTGCAGACAGATGTCCCTCTGCTACAGACACCTACAGACACCTACAGACCGCTACAGTTAGCTACAGACAGCTGCAGACAGATGTCCCTCTGCTACAGACACCTACAGACAGCTACAGACACCTACAGACAGCTACAGACAGATGTCCCTCTGCTACAGACAGCTGCAGACAGATGTCCCTCTGCTACAGACACCTACAGACAGCTACAGAGATCTACAGACAGCTACAGACAGACAACTACAGATAGTCAGCTACAGACAGCTACAGACGCATCGTTACCATGGTTACTTAATATTATGACTCACTCGGAGCAGATAATCCTGGGCCTCCTCTTCATAATCTGATGATTCCTGCAGAGAGACAGGCAGACAGACAGGTTAGACAGGCAGACAGGTTAGACAGGCAGACATACAGACAGACAGGTTAGTTAGACAGACAGACAGACAGGTTAGACAGACAGACAGGTTAGACAGGTTAGACAGACAGGTTAGACAGGCAGACAGGTTAGACAGACAGACAGGTTAGACAGGTTAGACAGACAGGTTAGACAGACAGACAGGTTAGACAGACAGACAGGCAGACAGGTTAGACAGGCAGACAGGTTAGACAGGCAGACAGGTTAGACAGGTTAGACAGGTTAGGCAGACAGGTTAGACAGGTTAGACAGACAGGTTAGACAGGCAGACAGGTTAGACAGACAGACAGGTTAGACAGGTTAGACAGACAGGTTAGACAGACAGGTTAGACAGACAGGTTAGACAGACAGGTTAGACAGACAGACAGGCAGACAGGTTAGACAGACAGACAGGTTAGACAGGTTAGACAGACAGGTTAGACAGACAGGTTAGACAGGCAGACAGGTTAGACAGACAGACAGACAGGCAGACAGGTTAGACAGACAGACAGGTTAGACAGGTAGACAGACAGGTTAGACAGACAGACAGGCAGACAGGTTAGACAGACAGACAGGTTAGACAGGTTAGACAGACAGACAGGTTAGACAGGTTAGACAGACAGACAGGTTAGACAGGTTAGACAGACAGGTTAGACAGACAGACAGGCAGACAGGTTAGACAGACAGACAGGCAGACAGGTTAGACAGACAGACAGGTAGACAGGTTAGACAGACAGACAGACAGACAGGTTAGACAGGCAGACAGGTTAGACAGGTTAGACAGACAGACAGGTTAGACAGGTTAGACAGACAGACAGGTTAGACAGGTTAGACAGACAGGTTAGACAGACAGGTTAGACAGGTTAGACAGACAGACAGACAGACAGGTTAGACAGGCAGACAGGTTAGACAGGCAGACAGGTTAGACAGGTTAGACAGACAGGTTAGACAGACAGGTTAGACAGACAGGTTAGACAGGCAGACAGGTTAGACAGACAGGTTAGACAGGTTAGACAGACAGGTGGACAGACAGGTTAGACAGACAGACAGGTTAGACAGGTTAGACAGGCAGACAGGTTAGACAGACAGGTTAGACAGGTTAGACAGACAGGTTAGACAGACAGGTTAGACAGGCAGACAGGTTAGACAGACAGGTTAGACAGGTTAGACAGACAGGTTAGACAGACAGGTTAGACAGACAGACAGGTTAGACAGGTTAGACAGACAGACAGACAGGTAAGACAGAGACAGGTTAGACAGGCAGACAGGTTAGACAGACAGGTTAGACAGGTTAGACAGGCAGACAGGCAGACAGACAGACAGACAGACAGGTTAGACAGACAGACAGGTTAGACAGGCAGACAGGTTAGACAGACAGGTTAGACAGGTTAGACAGACAGGTTAGACAGACAGGTTAGACAGGCAGACAGGTTAGACAGGCAGACAGACAGGTTAGACAGACAGACAGACAGAGAGACAGACAGGCGGGTCAGACAGACAGACAGGTTAGACAGACAGACAGACAGACAGACAGACAGACAGACAGACAGACAGACAGACAGACAGACAGGTTAAATGTAGAATATCTGATGATTGACCTGCACCCGGAGGACCGACTCTTCTTCTTCTTCTTCTTTATCTGCTGTCACTTCCTGCTCCTTCTCCGACTCCGCCTCCTCGGAGTCGTCGGGGGCAACACTTCCTGCCGAGCTCGGCGACGATTCAGAGAGAACCAGACGCATGACATCATCGCTCTCCTCCGTCCTGATGACATCATCGCTCTCCTCCGTCCTGATGACATCATCGCTCTCCTCCGTCCTGATGACATCATCGCTCTCCTCCGTCCTGATGACATCATCGCTCTCCTCCGTCCTGATGACATCATCGCTCTCCTCCGTCCTGATGACATCATCGCTCTCCTCCGTCCCGATGACATCATCCCTTACTCTTCTTCTCTTCTTCCTCAGGCCAACGAGCGTCTGGTAGTGGCTTCTGATTCGCTCTCTGGTCGTCATGGAGACGGCCAAGGCGGGAGGCGGAGGGGGGCGGGGCTTCTGCAGCAGCAGGAAGCCGATTCGTCTGAAGTGGAGCTGCTTGGGGAGGCGGGGGGGGTACCTGGGGGGGAGATGTAACTTTATCGACACCATGGGGACAACATGGGGACAGCATGGGGACAGCATGAGGACAGCATGAGGACAGCATGAGGACACCATGAGGAGAACATGGGGACAGCATGGGGACAGCCTGGGGACAGCCTGGGGACACCATGAGGACAGCATGAGGACACCATGAGGACAGCATGAGGACACCATGAGGAGAACATGGGGACAGCATGAGGACAGCATGGGGACAGCATGAGGACACCATGAGGACAGCATGAGGACACCATGAGGAGAACATGGGGACAGCATGAGGACAGCATGGGGACAGCATGGGGGACAACATGGGGACAGCATGAGGACACCATGAGGACACACATGAGGACACCATGAGGACAGCATGAGGACGACATGAGGACAACATGAGGACAACATTTAGACACCATGAGGACAACATTTAGACACCATGAGGACAACATGACGGTAACATGAGAACACCATGGGGACAACATGAGAACACCATGGGGACAACATGAGGACACCATAAGGACAACATGAGGACACCATGGGGACAACATGAGGACACCATGGGGACAACATAAGGACAACATGAAGACACCATGAGGAAAACATGAAGACAACATGAGGACACCATGAGGACAACATGAGGACACCATGGGGACAACATGAGGACAGCATGGGGACAACATGAGGACACCATGAGGAAAACATGAGGAAAACATAAGGACAACATGAAAACACCATGAGGACAACATGACGATAACATGAGGACACCATGAGGACAAGATGAGGACAGCATGAGGAAAAACAGGGGGACAGCATGAGGACAGCCGGTTGGACTCCTGTGAGCTAGTACCTGGTGCCGGGGGGGAAGCTGTAGGTCATGTGACTGCGGCGGGGGGGCGGGGCCTGGCTGGGGGGGCCGCTGGAGTCTCCGATCGTAGAGTAGATCACAGGAAGACTCCTCTGGAGGAAGGAGACACTTTGATCAAGCGTCAACCTGTCTGTCTGTCTGTCTGTCCCTCTCCCTGCCTGTCTGTCTCCCTGTCTCTCTAACCTCCTGTCTCCCTGTCTGTCTGCATGCCTGCCTGTCTGTCTCCCTGTCTCTCTAACCTGTCTGTCTCTCTAACCTGTCTCTCTAACCTGTCTGTCTGTCTCTCTAACCTGTCTGTCTGTCTGCCTGCCTGTCTGTCTATCTGTCTCCCTGCCTGTCTGTCTCTCTAACCTGTCTGTCTGTCTCTCTAACCTGTCTGTCTGTCTCTCTAACCTGTCTGTCTGCATGCCTGCCTGTCTGTCTCCCTGTCTCTCTAACCTGTCTGTCTCTCTAACCTGTCTCCCTGCCTGCCTGTCTGTCTGTCTGTCCTACCAGCAGCCAGGGGGGCATGGCGTCCTCCTCCCTCTCCACTGGGGGGCGCTGCTGGTCCGGGTCGACCCGTCTGCAGACCGGTCTCATCGGCCACAGGACACGCTGGTACCTGAAGGCCTGGGGGGGGGGGGGGGGCTCTGACATCATCACTCTGACATCATCAATAATAACAATAATAATAATAATAATAGGTGAGAGAGCGTTACCTTGACGATGTTGTCGGGGACGCCGGGCCGGCAGCACTGCAGGATCCTCCTCCGGACCTGGACCAGGGTCTTCCTCAACAAGAACTGGGACACCAGCTTGGTCGGATCAGAGGAGCCCCCCATGTTCCTGAGACCCAGGACCAGGAGACTACACACAGAGACACAGGATCAGAGGAGCCCCCCATGTTCCTGAGACCCAGGACCAGGAGACTACACACAGAGACACAGGATCAGAAGACTACACACAGAGACACAGGATCAGAGGAGCCCCCCATGTTCCTGAGACCCAGGACCAGGAGACTACACAGAGACACAGGATCAGAGGAGCCCCCATGTTTGAGACCCAGGACCAGGAGACTACACACAGAGACACAGGATCAGAAGACTACACACAGAGACACAGGATCAGAGGAGCCCCCCATGTTCCTGAGACCCAGGACCAGGAGACTACACACAGAGACACAGGATCAGAGGAGCCCCCCATGTTCCTGAGACCCAGGACCAGGAGACTACACACAGAGACACAGGATCAGAGGAGCCCCCCATGTTCCTGAGACCCAGGACCAGGAGACTACACACAGAGACACAGGATCAGAGGAGCCCCCCATGTTCCTGAGACCCGGACAAGGAGACTACACACAGAGACACAGGACAGAGGAGCCCCCCATGTTCCTGAGACCCAGGACCAGGAGACTACACACAGAGACACAGGATCAGAGGAGCCCCCCATGTTCCTGAGACCCAGGACCAGGACCGATGTCTCTGTGTCTGTGTGTGTGTTAGAGGATGGATACCCGACCCGAGGCCGACGGGACCGGGCCGGGCCGGGTCTGACCAGATGTTTAGAGGATGCTGGGGTTCGGGCCGGGCCGGGTTGGACCAGATGTTAGAGGATGCTGGGGTTGGGTCGGCTTGTCCCATCAGCGTGATAAGGCGTTGAACATTATGAATCTAAACAGCTGATTATGGAGGTAACGGA
>NW_022604071.1:0-8308 GCF_008692095.1 Etheostoma spectabile | reverse complement strand
AAGCCCCCGGCAGCAGGTACGTCTTCTCTTAACACAGACATCACTTTGTTTATCAACGTTTATCGCCATGGTTACGGGGACACGGGGACGGTACGTGGGCGACGAGACCGTCTCAGAGGGACAAACGTCTTCCAGCTGAGAGACAAACACTGAACTACATATATATATACATATATATATATGTATATATACATATATATATGTATATATACATATATATATGTATATATATATATATGTATCTTATGTTATATACTGTATATTATAACACATATATATATATATGTCCCAGACAGGTGTTGTTGTTAAGGGTCCCTGTGTCCCCGTCCCAGACAGGTGTTGTTGTTAAGTCCCTGTGTCCCCGTCCCAGACAGGTGTTGTTGTTGAGGTCCCTGTGTCCCCGTCCCAGACAGGTGTTGTTGTTAAGGGTCCCTGTGTCCCCGTCCCAGACAGGTGTGTTGTTGTTGAGGGTCCCTGTGTCCCGTCCCAGACAGGTGTTGTTGTTGAGGGTCCCTGTGTCCCCGTCCCAGACAGGTGTTGTTGAGGGTCCCTGTGTCCCCGTCCCAGACAGGTGTTGTTGTTATGGTCCCTGTGTCCCCGTCCCAGACAGGTGTTGTTAGGGTCCCCTGTGTCCCCGTCCCAGACAGGTGTTGTTGTTAAGGGTCCTGTGTCCCCGTCCCAGACAGGTGTTTGTTGTTGAGGGTCCCTGTGTCCCCGTCCCAGACAGGTGTTGTGTTAAGGGTCCCGTGTCCCCGTCCCAGACAGGTGTTGTTGTTGAGGGTCCCTGTGTCCCCGTCCCAGACAGGTGTTGTTGTTGAGGGTCCCTGTGTCCCCGTCCCAGACAGGTGTTGTTGAGGGTCCCTGTGTCCCCGTCCCAGACAGGTGTTGTTGTTATGGGTCCCTGTGTCCCCGTCCCAGACAGGTGTTGTTAAGGGTCCCTGTGTCCCCGTCCCAGACAGGTGTTGTTGTTAAGGGTCCCTGTGTCCCCGTCCCAGACAGGTGTTGTTGTTGAGGGTCCCTGTGTCCCCGTCCCAGACAGGTGTTGTTGTTGAGGGTCCCTGTGTCCCCGTCCCAGACAGGTGTTGTTGAGGGTCCCTGTGTCCCCGTCCCAGACAGGTGTTGTTGTTATGGGTCCCTGTGTCCCCGTCCCAGACAGGTGTTGTTAAGGGTCCCTGTGTCCCCGTCCCAGACAGGTGTTGTTGTTAAGGGTCCCTGTGTCCCCGTCCCAGACAGGTGTTGTTGTTGAGGGTCCCTGTGTCCCCGTCCCAGACAGGTGTTGTTGAGGGTCCCTGTGTCCCCGTCCCAGACAGGTGTTGTTAAGGGTCCCTGTGTCCCCGTCCCAGACAGGTGTTGGTATGGGTCCCTGTGTCCCCGTCCCAGACAGGTGTTGGTATGGGTCCCTGTGTCCCCGTCCCAGACAGGTGTTGTTAAGGGTCCCTGTGTCCCCGTCCCAGACAGGTGTTGTTGAGGGTCCCTGTGTCCCCGTCCCAGACAGGTGTTGGTAAGGGTCCCTGTGTCCCCGTCCCAGACAGGTGTTGTTGAGGGTCCCTGTGTCCCCGTCCCAGACAGGTGTTGTTAAGGGTCCCTGTGTCCCCGTCCCAGACAGGTGTTGTTGAGGGTCCCTGTGTCCCCGTCCCAGACAGGTGTTGTTGTTAAGGGTCCCTGTGTCCCCGTCCCAGACAGGTGTCTGAGGACATCATGAGTCGGTGGCGTCGCTCCGTGGACGAGATGGGGGTGCGGCGGCAGCAGGACGAGTGTGAGCGCGCTCAGTCCGCCCTCAGCCGGACCACTTCCTGTTTCCAGCAGCTGGTCGCGTCATTGGGCAGCTCGGCGGACGGCAGCTTCCTGCGAGACGAGATGGACGAGACGAGAGGACTCGCACACCGTCTCTGCTGCGGTACGGAGACATGTCCCCCACAACTGTCCCCACACACCTGTCCCTCCACGCACCTGTCTCTCACCTGTCTCTCAGCTGTCTGTCTGTCCCCAGGCCTGTCTCTCACCTGTCTCTCAGCTGTCTGTCTGTCCACAGGACTGTCTCCCACCTGTCTGTCTCTGTCTGTCTGTCTGTCCACAGGACTGTCTCCCACCTGTCTGTCTCTGTCTGTCTGTCTGTCTGTCCACAGGACTGTCTCCCACCTGTCTGTCTGTCTGTCCCCAGGCCTGTCTCTCACCTGTCTGTCTGTCTGTCCCCAGGCCTGTCTCTCACCTGTCTGTCTGTCTGTCCCCAGGCCTGTCTCTCACCTGTCTGTCTGTCTGTCTGTCCCCAGGCCTGTCCAAGCGTCTGGTGCGTCTCCTGTCTCACTGTGACTCCGACCCCCCAGGTGTGGAGGACAGACAGGTGTCAGAGCGTCTGTGGGTTCTCTTCCTGTCGGCGGTAGAGAACTTCCTGTCTGACCTCCATAAGGCCTGCGATCTGATTGGACGGTTCCCGCTGAGGCAGCGCAATGACAGACGCTCACTGGTCAACACAGGTCAGCTGATCGCTGTGAAAGCTCTCTGATTGGCCCAGCCATGTGTTACTGTCTTTCCCTCCCTTCCCCCCCGGAAAGTCTTAAAGAAGCAAATCCTTCTACAACTGGAACTTCTTCAAGTAATAACTTAAACTCCTGTCTGCCCGTCCGTCCGTCCGTCCGCCCGCCTGTCTGTCTGTCCGCCCGCCCGCCCGCCCGCCTGCCTGTCTGTCTGTCTGTCTGTCCGTCTCTCTGTCTGTCTGTCTGTCTCTCTGCCTGTCTGTCTGTCTCTCTGCCTGTCTGTCTGTCTCTCTGCCTGTCTGTCTGTCTCTCTGCCTGTCTGCCTGCCTGTCTGTCTGTCTGCCTGTCTGTCTCTCCAGGGTGTACTGATGGCGTGGTGGGCGTGGCAGCCCGGGTGGCGTTGGTCCAAGCTCCGTGGGTGACCCTGGAGGAGCAGCCGAGCCCAGATCTGACCAATCACATCGCAGGACTGGAGGCCCTGCTGACCGAGCTGCAGCTGAGGGTGAGACCATAGACAGTGAAAGAAATGGAGATTTTAATGCTACCAAGCATCACCCGCCGTTAGCATCCCATTGACTCCCATTCATTTTAATGCTACCAAGCATCACCCGCCAGCATCCCATTGACTCCCATTCATTTTAATGCTACCAAGCATCACCTGCCGTTAGCATCCCATTGACTCTCATTCATTTTAATGCTACCAAGCATCACCCGCCGTTAGCATCCCATTGACTCCCATTCATTTTAATGCTACCAAGCATCACCCGCCGTTAGCATCCCATTGACTCCCATTCATTTTAATGCTACCAAGCATCACCCGCCGTTAGCATCCCATTGACTCCCATTCATTTTAATGCTACCAAGCATCACCCGCCGTTAGCATCCCATTGACTCCCATTCATTTTAATGCTACCAAGCATCACCCGCCGTTAGCATCCCATTGACTCCCATTCATTTTAATGCTACCAGCATCACCCGCCGTAGCATCCCATTGACTCCCCATTCATTTTAATGCTACCAAGCATCACCCGCCGTTAGCATCCCATTTACTCCCATTCATTTTAATGCTACCAAGCATGCCGTTAGCATCCTATTGACTCCCATTCATTCTAATGGTCTGGTTCTGGTTCCTGTTGCTCTCTAATGGTCTGGTTCTGGTTTAGGTTCCTGTGGCGTTCTGGGAGGTGGAGGCGACCCAGCCGGCTTGGGTCGAAGGTCACGGCGACCCGGACGACCCTGACGTCACCCTGGAGGAGCTGATGGAGGTCGAGGTCGTCTCCAACAAGATGGCAGCGTGTTGCCAGCCAGCGTGCTGCGTACTGGGCCGGGTCGGGTAGGGGGGGTTTGCTGCGTACTGGGCCGGGTCGGGTAGGGGGTTTGCTGCGTACTGGGCCGGGTCGGGTAGGGGGGTTTGCTGCGTACTGGGCCGGGTCGGGTAGGGGGGTTTGCTGCGTACTGGGCCGGGTCGGGTAGGGGGGGTTTGCTGCGTACTGGGCCGGGTCGGGTATGGGGGGTTTGCTGCGTACTGGGCCGGGTCGGGTAGGGGGGTTTGCTGCGTACTGGGCCGGGTCGGTGTAGGGGGGGTTGCTGCGGACTTGGCCGGGTCTGGTAGAGGGGGTGGGGGGTACTCTGAAGAAACTAGAACATAAGACATGTTTTCAGTTATTTCACTTTGTTGTTAAGTCCATAATTCCACATGTGTTCATTCCTAGTTCTGATGCTTCAGTGCATTCAGCACTAGACCGATTGGAGAACTGGGTTGGCCTTTCTGGCTCAGTACTGAACTGGTTTGAATCCTACCTAAAGAATAGGGATTACTTTGTGACAATAGGTAATTATACATCTGAGCATACAAGTATGACGTGCGGAGTTCCCCAAGGCTCTATTCTGGGGCCTCTTCTGTTTAACATCTACATGCTCCCACTGGCCCAGATTATGGAGAAAAACAAAATAAGTTACCATAGTTATGCGGACGACACACAAATTTACATAACCTTATCGCCAGGGGACTATAGTCCAGTACAAAAACTGACTAAGTGCATCAAACAAATTAACGGCTGGATGTGCCAGAACTTTCTGAAATTAAATGAAGGAAAAACTGAGGTAGTTGTTTTTGGAAAAAAAGAGGAACGATTAAAAGTCTGCGCTCAGCTTCAAACAACAATGTTAAAAACAACAATGTTAAAAACAACAATGTTAAAAACAACAATGTTAAAAACAACAATGTTAAAAACAACAATGTAAACTAGAAGTGCAGTTGGACCGGGGTCCAGGCCCCCCCGCACCAGGCCCCCCCCGCGACCCGGGGGCAGGCGTCGGAAATACGGAGAGGCGCACGTAACGGTACGGATTAATAACACAAAGACCCCGAAAAACTCTTTCTACATCTACCCTCTTAATTCAAGTTATTTACTTTATTGTGTTTGTGTGTAGAATCTTTTTTTATTTATTTATTATTTTTTCCCTAATGTCTGTATTACATTTGGACGCTGTATTTATCAACGGGATTTAAAGAGTTTTACCTGTTTTACTACTTTTTATATTTGTGTTGTTGACTGTAATTTTCTTATTGTTGTTGTTTTTTAGGGAGATGATTTGAAGATGTGTTCAGGGACAACGGATGAAAAACAGCCTCTTGGCCAGTTATGGTGCATTTACAGCGATGTTGATTAATCTACTGTCCCTGTCAAATAAATTAATAAAATTAATAAAAATAATTTCAAGTAATTCACTTTAGTGGACGTGGTTATTCCAGACGTTGGCCCGTAGTCCACGCCCACTTAAACCAATCAGTACCCCCCTGTGAGGACCCCCTCAGGACTGGGTCTAGATGGTACCCATCACATTTTGTAAAAGTTGGATGAGCGGTTCATGAGAAATGAACGTGTTGTATCTGTAGCGCCCCCTGGAGGCCAATGTTCACTAGATCAGTTCCAGAGCCTCAGGGGGTCATAGCAAGGAACAATCTGAAGTTTGGCTTTGACGGCTTTTATTTTGGCCGAGATTTGGCAAACTCGGTGTTCTCGTAGTTAGCGACACAAATTTGTTGCGTAAAATGCGCAATTTTTGTTCCATAAAACATCTTTACACAACTTTGTGTCAGGTCGGTCTGGAGATGCCATGGGCCAAGTTTGGTCTCTATTCACACTGATACACAGTACATATGTGTGTATATATACACACATACACAGTATGTATATACACGTATCCACATATGTATGGAGAGACAATAAAACCATTTCTAAGACCAGTTCATGGTCTCAGCTGGTTTCTCAGTCCGTCCTCAAACCTTCCCCGACGTTGGCTCTGATCATTTGTTTTGAATATATATTTTTTGCCATTTTGATCTGCCAGTCCAAAAAAATGGTGATTTCCATCACATAACAAAACAAGAGAAAATAATTAAATATCTAAAATACATTTGATCAAATAGCACACACATCTTTGTTCAAATTTGTAATGTTTTATTTTTCAGAAATGTAACTGTAAAGATTTTACAATGTTTATGATAAAAACAGCTAAAAGTGGAACATTTCGTTTCCTTATCATAGCTCAAGATCATGTATTCCTAAAAGTGTTTCCACATAACTTACCCCTAACTGCCCAATTATCAACACCACTGAATAGAGTTGGTTTGATTAGATGTTTTTTACATGTTTAACCTTGACATATGTGTTGTGGTGGAAATGACATAGATAGGCAACTTCCAAATAAAAACTATTTTTCTAATTTTTCTCCTGCTCTATGTGGTGAACCAGAGCCAATCCATAAACAGGAAACAAAACCATATCACCAACATGTTTAAAGAGAAAGCAATCCCAGGAATGAAAATCAACAAATCACTTCTTTACTGCTTTCTAAATGCTGAACTAGAGCAAACCCGTTATGTCATTATGTTAAAATAACCTTAAAATGACCCGTTAAATATAATGTTGAATAATAGATCAAATAGGCAATGATAAAAACGTATATGCCTATATGCTGAACCACACGCTGTCAGGAACAACATGGTTCAGGGTTGAGTTATGGTTCTTGGTCAGGAACAACATGGTTCAGGGTTGAGTTATGGTTATGGTTCTTGGTCAGGAACAACATGGTCCAGGGTTGAGTTATGGTTCTTGGTCAGGAACAACATGGGCCAGGGTTGAGTTATGGTTCTTGGTCAGGAACAACATGGTTCAGGGTTGAGTTATGGTTCTTGGTCAGGAACAACATGGGCCAGGGTTGAGTTATGGTTCTTGGTCAGGAACAAGATGGGCCAGGGTTGAGTTATGGTTCTTGGTCAGGAACAACATGGGCCAGGGTTGAGTTATGGTTATGGTTCTTGGTCAGGAACAACATGGTCAGGGTTGAGTTATGGTTCTTGGTCAGGAACAACATGGGCCAGGGTTGAGTTATGGTTCTTGGTCAGGAACAAGATGGGCCAGGGTTGAGTTATGGTTCTTGGTCAGGAACAACATGGGCCAGGGTTGAGTTATGGTTATGGTTCTTGGTCAGGAACAACATGGGCCAGGGTTGAGTTATGGTTCTTGGTCAGGAACAACATGGGCCAGGGTTGAGTTATGGTTATGGTTCTTGGTCAGGAACAACATGGGCCAGGGTTGAGTTATGGTTCTTGGTCAGGAACAACATGGGCCAGGGTTGAGTTATGGTTCTTGGTCAGAAACAACATGGGCCGGGTTTGTTTTGGTTCTTGGTCAGAACAACATGGGCCAGGGTTGAGTTGGTTTTTCTTGGTCAGGAACAACATGGTTCAGGGTTGGTTTTATGGTTTGGTCAGGACAACATGGGCCAGGGTTGAGTTATGGTTTCTTGGTCCAGGAACAACATGGTTCAGGTTGAGTTATGGTTCTTGGTCAGGAACAACATGGTTCAGGTTTGAGTTATGTTTATGGTTCTGGTCAGGACAACATGGTTCAGGGTTGAGTTATGTTAATGGTTCTTGGTCAGGAACAACATTTCGGGTTGAGTTGAGTATGGTTATGGTTCTTGGTCAGGAACATGGTTCAGGGTTGAGTTATGGTTCTTGGTCAGGAACAACATGGTTCAGGGTTGAGTTATGGTTCTTGGTCAGGAACAACATGGGCCAGGGTTGAGTTCTGGTTCTTGGTCAGGAACAGAGCTTATTTCCTTCCAAGCTGTTGGCTCCACCATCACACGCCTCTCGGTTACTGGTTGGGGGTCTGGGATCAGCCGGATCCCATCTTCTGGCTGGTACCAAATGAGAAGAACTTGTTTTTGCCAACATGACTCAGGGTTCTCACCAGAGCACAACCTTCAGGGTCCACATCCTGGATGATGCCAGGGTAAGGATCCCCATCCTACCGTACCACACACCAACCTCCACCCGGTCCCTCATGCAGCTCTATGATGGCTTGAGATGTGCTGGTAGTGTGGTTGAACTTGGTGATCCCAAGGCGGTCTCCATGTTCTGTGCTCCCAGTATGTCGACTTCTTTGAGACCCAAACAGGGGCACGGATGGGGATCTGCACGAAAGCAGCTGAGAACTCGCCAAGAAATCTCCCCCGGTCTTATAGAGACGATCTAAAACAACAAAAGGCATTTAACCGCTGTGGAGATATTAACTCTCATTCCAAAAGGTGAGATGTGTCTGCAGGGTCCTCTGAGGGGCAGCAGGCCATCAGGAAGGAGACCATCTCTCCCCCCCTCAGTGATGTACATCAACGTGACATGGTCTGCTGGTTAGCAGCTCTTCATACAACACTCTCTCGGCCTCGGCCACAGCGTCTGCCTGTCAGCTGGGCCTCCCCATGTCCGGACTCCAGGTAGTCCAGGTCAGCTTTTGGAATCCCAGCTCATACGGTACTATACT
>NW_022604070.1:0-8809 GCF_008692095.1 Etheostoma spectabile | reverse complement strand
CTGGGATTCACGAGGTTTGTCTTCTGTCTTTTATTTATTTACTTCAAGTTCCTCCAGGAAGTGATGCGTCTCACGGGAGCGTGCCTATGTTCCCACATTTCTAATATTTATTATCAAAATTAGACCCTATGTTTGTACATTTCTAACATTTATTACACACACACACATACACACAAACACACAATCTCTCACGCACAATAACAATCACAATCTCTCACAGTCACACACACGAATAAAAAACCAAACTGTTGCATTAAAACTTTATTTAAACTCCTGAATCAGAACACGTGCACTGACTGGAACACAGAGACAACATGGCGTCCCTCCGCCTCGTATTTACACGTGTGTACGAGGGTATTTTTGTTTTTTGCGTGCACAGGACAACCGCACAAACAGACGCTCTGTAAAACTATTAACATCGTAGAAACACACAACAACAACAACAACAACAACAACAACATTTCACACCCGGTTGTCACAGCAGCAGAGGGGTAACCATGACTACAGACGCATCAGACCGTCTCAACTTTTCCCCGTCTCTCTGGAAGGATCCGGAAATAATCAAGGGCTTAACCGTGTGTGTGTGTGTGAGTGTGTGTGTGACTGTGTGTGTGTGTGTGTGTGTGTGACTGTGTGTGTGTGTGAGAGAGTGTGAGTGTGAGAGAGAGAGAGTGTGTGTGTGTTGAGTGTGAGTGTGAGAGAGAGAGAGTGTGTGTGTGTGTGTGTGTGAGAGAGTGTGAGTGTGAGAGAGAGAGAGAGAGAGTGTGTGTGTGTGTGTGAGAGTGTGTGAGTGTGATGTGAGAGAGAGAGAGAGAGTGTGTGTGTGTGTGTGTGAAAGTGTGAGTGTGTGTGTGAAAGTGTGAGTGTGTGTGTGTGTGTGTGTGTGTGTGTGCATTGATTGAGGAAGGGAGAAAAATCAAGAAAAATCTTAAATTTTTAGACAAAAAAAAGTTAAAAAAAAAAAAATTGAAAACCAAAACTTTGGACAAACTGGCAAAAACTCTCCAAAAAAAAAAAACTCCCAAAAAGGCAACAAAATCTTCAGAAAAAAGCGCAAAAAAAAAAAATTAAAATAAATGAATTAATAATTTGGAAAAGGCCCAGTTTTAATCTTTACATCTATGGATTAACGCAACACCAGAAGAAGAATATATAATGTGTATGAAATTGATTCAAATCAACCTAAAAATCAGGCTTTGCGTCAATTTTGTCGTTTGTTCTTCGAAATGAGAACATCTGGAAGATTAAAATGTATAATCCGAGTGGGATTACGTGGCTCAGGACGCACATATTATATCTATATCTATATATTAAGGGTGTGACGAGATCTCGTTTTACGAGATCTCGCGAGATTAAAACGTGACGAGATTTCTCGTCGAGGTGAAAAGTTGTCTCGTGAGGCGATGTGACGTCAGCGTGATGGAGCGTGAAATTACTGTCGAAGATCCCCCCCGCCACTTTTAAATCGTTTGTTAGGAGTTAGGAGTTAGATTTCTCGTGTGAAATTGTACTTTACTGCATTTAATTCATTAAAATAGTAAAAAAAAAAAAAGAAGTTAAATAACATTCATCATTAATAGTTGATTTCAAAATGCACTTTTGGCATTTTGTGATTTTTCAGTTGAATAAAAAAACTATTTTCCATTCATATATTTCATCGAGGATTTCTTTAAATTAAAAAAAAAAATCTCGTCTCGTTCTCGTGAACCCAATCTCGTGATGTGTCTCGTCTCGTGGAGTAAGCGTCTCGCCCCCCCCCACTACTATATATATATCATATGTATTTATGATATACATAACATTACATAGACAATGATTCTCCACGTAGGCAAGGACTGCTTATCTCTGTGCTTATTCACTTCCTACGTAAAAGTCATCTGTGTTTTTAGGTTAAATCCCCACAATGTCTCCTTCCTGTGTCTCCCTAGTTCGCCCTCGCCTCATAAACAACGTGACTGCCTCCTACGACACCTCCTCCTGTTTTAGGGCCCTCAGTCCCCAGGGACGGCAACTGGTGTGACCCCGTTTATCACCGGGATAAGCAAATGGCGAACAGATGCAGGCGCCCGTAAGATCGGCAAAGGGTCACGACGCCCAAACTCTGGGTCAGAAACGGAACTAATCTATGGAAAAGATAAATCTCTTAAACTTCTAACCGTACGTACACACCGCCACCGACTTGAGCTGCAAAAAAGCTCCGGCCGCCCCGCCAAAGACGCTTGTCAAAAAGTACGGGGAAGCTTAGCGACGCTTTGGCCGCTCTGACGTGGCGGCGTTTTCTGTTCGACCGGGAGAAGCGCACGCAGCCACGGCCAACACACTGACACTAGAAACCTTTATACATTACATATATAATGTAATACACTGACACTAGAAACCTTTATACATTACATATATAATGACAGAAGTTGTATTAATTGGTCGCAACGGGGTCTGTTAGCAGTTAGCTCGCTCGTTAGCCGCTGAGCCGTAGCGGCGTGCAGGCAGAGCGAGCAGCCGCCGGACTGATCTAGTGATCCAGACTAACCTAGTGATCCAGACTAACCTAGGGACCCGTGCAGGACTTCACTGTGAGCGGATGTGACCGGCAGGTAACGTTAACTTGTTCCTATGTACAAACAACGTTATATTATAAACGAAAGGTAACCCAGCAACGGCGATTATGAGCTTGTCCTCAGAATTAATGTTTTGGTAGGAACCAAAGATTACATCGTATGTTTCTCCAGGACCAGCCAGCGTGAAGGACGTCTATATTCCGATTGGCGGCCGGCGTTAGCCGCTGCTTGCCGCTGAACCGCGTCATAGCTCATTACCATAAAGTTGAAAAATTTCAACTTTCAGATTGACGCTCAACACGCTCAAAACGCCCAAAACGGCCAAAACGCGACGCCGACAGATTTGCCGCTCCTTGCAGCCGAGAGAAGCTTCCGTTGAAAGTGAATGACTTCCGGTAACTTTAGACGCTCAAGTCGGTGGCGGTGTGAACGTACGGTAAGGTAGAAACGACATCGGCAGCCATCTGCTGACGCAATAACCATAAGGACAGAGACAGCGACTGGCTCCGTCAGGTCTGAAGAATGAGATGAAGGGTTTTGTTTAGAATCAAAGGGTTTTTCTCTCAACGTGATAGGGCTTTCCTCAGGGGGCAGAAGAGGATAAAAGGGTCGGCCGAGTGTTACACGGACACCAGAATGTGTGGTGTCACCTTGTTACTCTGTTGCATTGTGAACTGCCATTCTCGTCACTTTGTTTGATTGTTCTCTCGAGAAAATAATTAAACTCTTTCACCGAATATCTAAACTTTTAATCCAGTCTCCAGCCTGTCTTTATTTTTGTTTCAACAAGGTCTCTCCTTCATTCACAAATTCCTCCCTCGCTGAACAGAAACTTCCACAGCACGGTACACGGCGTTAGGTCTACAGACGTTACGGTTTACAGGTCAAAATGCACCAGGAAACGTTTTCCAGATCCTTTTATTTTCAACGCCTTCGCACAAAAATCAACAACTTCCAAAACATGGAACGAGTTGAGGAAAGACGAGTGAAAACTGAAGAAAGAAAGTGTTAAAGGAACAAAAAAACAAAAAAAACAAAAAAAAAAAATCGGACGTGGGAAAGAAGACGAGAAAGAAGACGAGAAGCCAAAGTTTTTTTTTATGAAGTTTCTGTATTTTTGATTTTGCCGCCTTTTTCCAACAGTTTTCACCCGTATTTCGACTTCCTTTATGTCGGGTATAAAATGAACAACTTTTAAAAACGGGACCCGAAGGCAACACGACGGTTACGGTTGTAAAAAAGGCAAGACGAGATGTTTCCAGGTGGCCGGGGTGGCTCAGCGGTAGAGCGGGCGCACGGGGACTACAGGTTTAGGCCTCGACGCGGAGGTCCAGGGTTCGAATCCGACCTGTGATCCCCCCCCCCGCCGCCCCCCCTCCCCCTTTCTCCCCTAACTGTCCTGTCAAAAAAATAATAGCTGAAACCCCCCAAAAAAATAATCTTTGAAAAAACTAAAAAGAGACGTTTCCAGAACCTTCCAGAGAAACCGAATTAAAGTGCATCAACAACAACAACGGCTGAGTAGCCAATCAAAACGCAGCATCCCGGGACAACAGCCAATGGGCTGCGAGGAAGAAAACAAAGAACCAACCAGACGTCATAACTTGCGGTGACACGAAGGGTCCCAAATCTTTTCAACGCGTCTTGGTGAAAGATTTATTTTGGAAGTGATTTACAAAAACCTGTTATTTCTGTTGAAGCTCAACGCGTTCTCACTCCCATCGCGTAAAATACGGATCTGGGCTCTGGCCCCTTATGAGGTCATAAGGGGCCAGAGCCCAGATCAGCCCATCTGAGCTTTTTGCTCAAAAACAGAGCCGGATACCCAGGTCTGGGTTTACACACACACACACACACACACACGCACACAATCTCTCTCACACACACACAATCTCTCATACAAGTACACACTAACACACGCAAACAATCTCTCTCACACACATACACACACACGATCTCTCATACATGTACACACTATCACACGCACACAATCTCTCTCACACACACACAATCACTCACTCACACACACACGCACACAATCTCTCACACACGCAATCACACACACACAATCTCTCATACACGTACACACACACACAATCTCTCATACACGTACACACAAACACACTCACACAATCTCTCATACACGTACACACACACACACTCACTCACACACACACACACGCACACAATCTCTCACACACACAATCACACGCACACACAATCTCTCATACACGTACACACAAACACACACACACAATCTCTCATACACGTACACACACACACACTCACTCACACACACACACACTCACTCACTCACACACACACGCACACAATCTCTCACACACGCAATCACACACACACAATCTCTCATACACGTACACACACACACGCACACAATCTCTCATACACGTACACACAAACACACTCACACAATCTCTCATACACGTACACACACACACACTCACTCACACACACACACGCACACAATCTCTCACACACACAATCACACGCACACACAATCTCTCATACACGTACACACAAACACACACACATAATCTCTCACACACACACACACACACGCACACACAATCTCTCTCACACACACACACACACAATACACCTCTCTCCATTTCTCTCCACAGGGACGCATATTAACGATAAAAAACCTCATAAAGAGAAGTTTTCAGGTCATGGGGACCTTTAAAAAAAACAAAAAATAAAACGAGTCACAACTTCCGTTTCTTGTTGCTACGGACACCGTTGGGCTGATAACGGTAGGATTTGGAGTTGGATACCCACCGAACACGTGGGACCAACGTGCCGCCGCAGCCTCAGTCTCTACAAGGTAAAGGGTTGAGGGTTTGATTCCCTTTCACGTCTGTGGCGTCACATGAAAACGGGAGGAGAAACCGTGCAGACGTGACGTGAGAGTAAAGCTGAAAACACGACGCAGGTGAGTTTAATTACGACGTCGTTCACTGAGTATCGGAAACAAATCCACCATCTTCACTAAATACGCAGCGCTCGTCCTCCATCGATCCACGCCACCAACTACTGTCGTTGTTGCCTCGGCAACTGGACTCGGAGGAGACTGACGAGGGAGGAAGAGATGGAGATCGGGAAGGAAATACTGAACCCTCGTGGCGTCCTCAGGGGTCAAAAACAGACAAAGATTTGACATTTTTGTCCCTTTTTCAGCCTTTTTTTTTTTTTTCACCACCACCACCTCACTGGTTTCACTGCTTGTTGGAATTCATGCTGAATAACAACTCATTTATTTAGAATTATACCAAATATTTGAGTTAAAAAAGCAGAACTTATGAATTATTTTTGACTAATAGTTGTCTTCATGCTGTCCCGTTGTCTTCATGTTGCCCTCATGTTGTCCTCATGTTGTCCCCATGTTGTCTTCATGTTGTCCTCATGTTGTCCCCATGTTGTCTTCATGTTGTCCCCATATTGTCCCCATGTTGCCCTCATGTTGTCCCCATGTTGTCTTCATGTTGTCCCATGTTGCCCTCATGTTGTCCCCATGTTGCCCTCATGTTGTCCCCATGTTGTCCTCATGTTGTCCCCATGTTGTCCTGACGTTGTCCCCATGTTGCCCTCATGTTGTCCCCATGTTATCTTCATGTTGTCCCCATGTTGCCCTCATGTTGTCCCCATGTTGTCCTCATGTTGTCCCCATGTTGTCCTGACGTTGTCCCCATGTTGTCTTCATGTTGTCCTCATGTTGCCATCATGTTGTCCTCATGTCGTCCTCATGTTGTCCTCTATCAATGTTCTTTTTAATTCCCCAAAATAACATGATTGATTCCAACGCTCTTTGCCAAGTACAAATCTCTACTTTCATTAATTTTGGGTCTTATTCTATTTTATAGCATTGTAAAACAAATGGAAGTGTGGTTGAAATAGTATTGAGTAAAAGTTGACATATTCCAGTCTGTGATTATCATCAACATCCATTCCTTTAATTTTAGTCTCAATAATTCCTAATTTCTGCTTTTCTAACTCAAACATTAGGTATAATTTCCTATAAATGAGCTTTATTGACCATAAATTCCAAAAATAACTGTAAAACTAAAGTTAATAAGTTACTGTTACGTAGCGTGTGTGTGTGTGTGTGTGTGTGTGAGAGTGTGTGTGTTCAGTAATCACTGAGAGTCACCAGGCCGCGGGGGGAGGGGGGGGGGGGTACCAGTCTCTGCTGCTGTGTCTTTGCTACAAAAATAAACGTCTCCTCTGGTATCAAAATAGACGACAATCTTTATCGTTTCCTCTCTCTGGACGCAGGCTGCACAGCCATGCCACATGGCGCGGTCAACGTGGGGAACATACCTTTATATTTACATGTTCGGCATCCAGGGGGAGCTACGCTCACTGAAGCAGGCGGGGGGGGACGGGGACGGGGGACAGGACCCTGTCGGTCTGCAGCTCTGAATGTATTTCTACGTCTCTGGGTACCGTCTTTTTATCGTCTTTCACAGCTTGTTTTGGTGGCATTTAAATTTGAAACTCAAACTCTAAACTCTATTTGAAATAAATGGGAACGTCAGCTGACATCTACAGACGGCAGGGTTAAAGGTCCCATGACATGGTCTCTTTGGATGGTTTTATATAGACCTTAGTGGTCCCCTAATACTGTATCTGAAGTCTCTTTTATATAGACCTTAGTGGTCCCTAATACTGTATCTGAAGTCTCTTTTATATAGACCTTAGTGGTCCCTAATACTGTATCTGAAGTCTCTTTATATAGACCTTAGTGGTCCCCTAATACTGTATCTGAAGTCTCTTTTATATAGACCTTAGTGGTCCCCTAATACTGTATCTGAAGTCTCTTTTATATAGACCTTAGTGGTCCCCTAATACTGTATCTGAAGTCTCTTTTATATAGACCTTAGTGGTCCCCTAATACTGTATCTGAAGTCTCTTTTATAGACCTTAGTGGTCCCCTAATACTGTATCTGAAGTCTCTTTTATATAGACCTTAGTGGTCCCCTAATACTGTATCTGAAGTCTCTTTTATATAGACCTTAGTGGTCCCCTAATACTGTATCTGAAGTCTCTTTTATATAGACCTTAGTGGTCCCCTAATACTGTATCTGAAGTCTCTTTATATAGACCTTAGTGGTCCCCTAATACTGTATCTGAAGTCTCTTTATATATACCTTAGTGGTCCCCTAATACTGTATCTGAAGTCTCTTTTATATAGACCTTAGTGGTCCCCTAATACTGTATCTGAAGTCTCTATATATAGACCTTAGTGGTCCCCTAATACTGTATCTGAAGTCTCTTTATATAGACCTTAGTGGTCCCTAATACTGTATCTGAAGTCTCTTTATATAGACCTTAGTGGTCCCCTAATACTGTATCTCTAGTCTCTTTTATATAGACCTTAGTGGTCCCCTAATACTGTATCTGATATATCACATATTAATGTAAAAAGAAAACTCATAAAAGGGACATTTTCATGTCATGGGACCTTTAAAGATGAAGGTAAAGGTTTATATAAAAAGCCGCGTGAGGCCGTGGTGACGGACACATCGTGGTCAGGCAGACGGACGGATGGACCGACAGAGAAAGGCCACGCTGTAGACCGGGTTCCTGCACAGCAACGTTAGGCCACGATGGAAGACCGATGAGGAAACGTCTTTCCATCCGCTGGCAGACACTGCACGGATAACGCCCGGTTTTAACCCCAAGTTGGGGTTAGTCAGTTTGTTCTGAGTATAAGATATGTATTTTAAAGCGCTGCAATGCCCCCCCCCCCCCTCTGCATTGAAGCCTCTGTGTCTCTCTATCATGTGTCATCCGTGTTCACAGGTTTTTGGTGATGCTGTAGATGCCAAAAAAACGTGTCTGGTTCGGCCAATTTGTTTTGTTGTGGTCAAAAAACCATCGTGGCAGCGACTCGTGATATCAATTCTAAGCAAAAACGACGTGATTCATATTTCCCCCGAATCGTGCAGGCCTGGTTCAGAGGCACCGATTACGACCATCGTGTATTTTCCTGAGCCGTTAACGATCTGGTAGGGCTGTGGAATTAATCACATTTTAGTCTCGATCGAGACTTTGGTTGCCAACGATCGCGGAAACGTTGCACTCGAGGAAAAGCAAATATTTTGCACATTGCGCTTTGCGAGTGAACTCCTATTTTGTCTCGTGGTCCGAGTGAAAAAAAAGTTAAAACCGGGAAAAGTATGAATGGAAATGTCAAAGCTGTCGATTTGGGATTTTCTTCACTTCGATAAACG
>NW_022604069.1:7500-14975 GCF_008692095.1 Etheostoma spectabile | reverse complement strand
TCATGCGTGTTTTTGGTCATGTTGGATTAGTAACGAATACAAAAGCATTGGACTACACGTATAAAAGCAAGAGAAAAAGACATTTTTGAACGAGGACAACGATGGACGGATGGTATTTTCCATCTCACTCAGGAGACATTGTCAAACTGACCCGTTTACAAAAGAATTATTTTGGGCCTTTCCACCTTGATTTTATCAGAACCATTACCGAAGAATGTTGTAAAAAAAGCTTCAAAAATGCAGGAAAAAATTCATTCAACAAAAAAAAAAACTTTTTTAATTCAAACGCTGAAAAAAAGTGACCAAGCAAAATCGGAAAAAATCGCCAAAAGGTGACAAAAAAAACTTGGTAAATGTGATAAAAAAATTGGAGGAAACAAATCTACAAATCTACTCTATTTTCTAAATTATAAAATATACAAGCATATAAGATCATGTGGCAAGCAAGACATGAATATATAATAATCATGAAAGCTATAAATGAAAGTCATATTATTTTTAAGACACTACTGCAGAGAAATATGAAATAAAAGACTTTATAAAAAATGAATTTCTCGGTCACTGGGTGGCACAAACAAATCCGGGTGGAAAGTCCCTTTTTTCCTACACAAGAAAACGCATCGCTGCTGGGGTTCAAGCTCAGGCTCTTGGGACGTTTTGAGGACGTTTTGAGGACGTTTTGAGGACGTTTTGAGGACGTTTTGAGGACGTTTTGAGGACGTTTTGAGTGCTTCCAATGTAAGGGACGGGGGACAAAAAGCCACGGTCCTGGTTCTTGTCCCCCCCCCCCCATCTCTTCTTCCATGTAGCATGTAGATGAAGCTGCAATTTCACTAAGTAAGTAAGTAAGTCAAAGTTGATTTATGTAGCACCTTTCACAGGTATGGGGCCACAAAGTGCTCCACAACAACAACATGAATATCCTAAAATACACACAACATGTTGGATGGATATGCGAGACCTCCTGTTAGTACGGGTTCAAATTTTGCAGAGTTTTGTACTAATTGCAGTCGAGAGAGCTCCTTTTGGTTCAGGCATAAAAAGCAACAAAAATGTCAAAAAACACAGAAAAAATCGGAAAAAGTGGGAAAAAGTCAACAAAAATGTCAAAAAACGCAGAAAAAATCGGAAAAAGTGGAAAAAAAGCAACAAAAATGTCAAAAAACGCAAAAAAAATCGGAAAAAGGGGAAAAAAAGCAACAAAAATGTCAAAAAACGCAGAAAATAATTTGAAAAAGTTGAAAAAAAGCAACAAAAATGTCAAAAACGCAAGAAAAAAATCAGAAAAAGTGGAAAAAAAGCAACAAAAATGTCAAAAACGCAAAAAATCAAAAAAGTGAAAAAAAAAAGTCAAAAACGCAGAAAAATCAGAAAAAGTGGGAAAAGTCAACAAAATGTCAAAAACGCAGAAACAAATCGGAAAGGGGAAAAAAGCAACAAAATGTCAAAAAACGCAAGAAAATAATTTGAAAAAGTGGGAAGAATCAACAAAATGTCAAAAACGCAGAAAAAATCAGAAAAAGTGGAAAAAAGCAACAAAAAAAGTCAAAAAACGCAGAAAAAATCAGAAAAAGTGAAAAAACAAAGTCAAAAAACGCAGAAAAAATCAGAAAAAGTGGAAAAAAAAATGTCAAAAAACGCAGAAAAAAAATCGGAAAAAGGGGAAAAAAAGCAACAAAAATGTCAAAAAACGCAGAAAATAATTTGAAAAAGTGGGATGAAATCAACAAAAATGTCAAAAAACGCAGAAAAAATCAGAAAAAGTGGAAAAAAAGCAACAAAAAAGTCAAAAAACGCAGAAAAAATCAGAAAAAGTGAAAAAAAAAAAGTCAAAAAACGCAGAAAAAATCAGAAAAAGTGGAAAAAAAGCAACAAAAATGTCAAAAAACGCAGAAAAAAATCTGGCTAAACTTCGACACCTTTCACAGGTGTCGAAGTTTAGCCACAATACTGTTTTAAAACCATTTTTAAAAAATTGAATAAAACACCCCCAAATGCAATAAAAGCGACCGTTAATTTTGCGTGCAAAAATCGTTGCATGGGTACGTTATACGTTAACAATAAAAAGACACAAAATCGACATTCACTCAAGTAATTGAATGCTTCTGGTCGAACGTCGGGTCAGTTTCAGCAAATATTATATTATGCTATTATAGTTTTATAAGTCTTACCGACTGCACCTTTAACAGGCGCCAAGTCTGGATCCGTTGTTATCTATTGGTGAAGACTATATCCTACCATGTCATCATTTCATAGTTTTCAGCATCACCCCTCAGAGCCTTTTGGCCCTTTAACGTCACGTCCCTGGTCTCAGACTGTGACACACTGTTTCCAACACTCTGAGCACCCCCCCCCCCCCCCCCCCCCCTGCCCCCCCTGCCCCCCCTCTGGGGAAATCTGGATCCAATTACTTGGTGTACCGTACGACACGTCCATTGTGTTTTTCCTGGATGGCCAGGAGGCTGCTGGGGATTCAAAGAGCTGCCACCGGACCCCCTTCTGGAACCCCCGTCCCGTCTCGAGACTCCTTGTTAACACACTGCTAATAGCCCCGAGGGGGTCTGGATGAGTGATGGAGGTGTCTGGATGGGGGGGGGGGGGGGTTTGGGGTTTGGTTTCACAGGCCCCCTCGGGTCCGGTCTGGGTCACCGAGAAGAGAACACATACACCCCCCGAAAACGTTCTTCTCAAGCTAGCTCACATCGACCTTGTTAAAAATGAACCGCTTGGACCAGGAACTCACTTGTACGTGGAAAGAACTTAGAGTAGCTCAGCTAATTCCCCCCCAAAAATTAAAATTATAACTTAATTTAACAAGAATTTATCCACATACCGTCTATTGACATTAGGGTCAACTAACTGTAACACCTGAATAAGTACCTGTTATGTAAACGCTGTGTTCAAAACCGTCCCCTCATTCACACACTTAATATTTCATAAATATTCTTCATTAAAATACAGGGGCATAAGTATACACCCCCTATGTTAAAATACAGGGGCATAAGTATACACCCCCTATGTTAAAATACAGGGGGCATAAGTATACACCCCCCTATGTTAAAATACAGGGGCATAAGTATACACCCCCCTATGTTAAAATACAGGGGCATAAGTATACACCCCCTATGTTAAATACAGGGGCATAAGTATACACCCCCCTATGTTAAAATACAGGGACATAAGTATACCCCCCCTATGTTAAAATACAGGGGCATAAGTATACACCCCCTATGTTAAAATACAGGGGCATAAGTATACACCCCCTATGTTAAAATACAGGGGACATAAGTATACACCCCCCTATGTTAAAATACAGGGGTATAAGTATACACCCCCTATGTTAAAATACAGGGCATAAGTATACACCCCCCTATGTTAAAATACAGGGGCATAAGTATACACCCCCCTATGTTAAAATACAGGGGCATAAGTATACACCCCCCTATGTTAAAATACAGGGGCATAAGTATACACCCCCTATGTTAAAATACAGGGACATAAGTATACACCCCCCTATGTTAAAATACAGGGGCATAAGTATACACCCCCCTATGTTAAAATACAGGGGCATAAGTATACACCCCCCTATGTTAAAATACAGGGGGATAAGTATACACCCCCCTATGTTAAAATACAGGGGGCATAAGTAAACACCCCCTATGTTAAAATACAGGGGCATAAGTATACACCCCCCTATGTTAAAATACAGGGGCATAAGTATACACCCCCCCTATGTTAAAATACAGGGGCATAAGTGAAACCATCATAAATAAACCATAGAGAGTCCTGAGCCATAGAGAGTCCTGAACTATAGAGAGTCTAACCCTGAGCCATAGAGAGTCCTGAACCATAGAGAGTCCTGAACCATAGAGAGTCCTGAACCATAGAGAGTCTAACCCTGAACCATAGAGAGTCTAACCCTGAACCAAAGAGAGTCTAACCCTGAACCATAGAGAGTCTAACCCTGAACCATAGAGAGTCCTGAACCATAGAGAGTCTAACCCTGAACCATAGAGTCCTGAACCATAGAGAGTCTAACCCTGAACCATAGAGAGTCTAACCCTGAATCATAGAGAGTCCAACCCTGAACCATAGAGAGTCCAACCCTGAACCATAGAGAGTCTAACCCTGAACCATAGAGAGTCCTGAACCATAGAGAGTCTAACCCTGAACCATAGAGAGTCCTGAACCATAGAGAGTCTAACCCTGAACCATAGAGAGTCCTGAACCATAGAGAGTCTAACCCTGAACCATAGAGAGTCTAACCCTGAACCATAGAGAGTCCTGAACCATAGAGTCTAACCCTGAACCATAGAGAGTCCTGAGCCATAGAGAGTCCTGCACTATAGAGAGTCTAACCCTGAGCCATAGAGAGTCCTGAACCAGAGAGTCCTGAACCATAGAGAGTCTAACCCTGAACCATAGAGAGTCCTGAACCATAGAGAGTCTAACCCTGAACCATAGAGAGTCTAACCCTGAACCATAGAGAGTCCTGAACCATAGAGTCTAACCCTGAACCATAGAGAGTCCTGAACCATAGAGAGTCCTGAACCATAGAGAGTCTAACCCTGTACCATAGAGACTCCTGAACCATAGAGGGTCTAACCCTGAACCATAGAGAGTCCTGAACAATAGAGAGTCCTGAACCATAGAGAGTCTAACCCTGAACCATAGAGAGTCCTGAGCCATAGAGAGTCCTGAACTATAGAGAGTCTAACCCTAAGCCATAGAGAGTCCTGAACCATAGAGAGTCCTGAACCATAGAGTCCTGAACCATAGAGAGTCCTGAACCATAGAGTCTAACCCTGAACCATAGAGAGTCTAACCCTGAACCATAGAGAGTCCTGAACCATAGAGAGTCTAACCCTGAACCATAGAGAGTCCTGAACCATAGAGTCTAACCCTGAACCATTGAGAGTCCTGAACCATAGAGAGTCTAACCCTGAACCATAGAGAGTCTAACCCTGAACCATAGAGAGTCCAACCCTGAACCATAGAGAGTCCAACCCTGAACCATAGAGAGTCTAACCCTGAACCGTAGAGAGTCCTGAACCATAGAGAGTCTAACCCTGAACCATAGAGAGTCCTAAACCATAGAGTCTAACCCTGAACCATAGAGAGTCCTGAACCATAGAGAGTCTAACCCTGAACCATAGAGAGTCCTGAACCATAGAGTCCTGAACCATAGAGAGTCCTGAACCATAGAGAGTCTAACCCTGAACCATAGAGAGTCCTGAACCATAGAGAGTCTAACCCTGAACCATAGAGAGTCCTGAACCATAGAGTCTAACCCTGAACCATAGAGAGTCTAACCCTGAACCATAGAGAGTCCAACCCTGAACCATAGAGAGTCCAACCCTGAACCATAGAGAGTCCAACCCTGAACCATAGAGAGTCTAACCCTGAACCATAGAGAGTCCTGAACCATAGAGAGTCTAACCCTGAACCATAGAGAGTCCTGAACCATAGAGAGTCTAACCCTGAACCATAGAGAGTCCTGAGCCATAGAGAGTCCTGAACTATAGAGAGTCTAACCCTGAGCCATAGAGAGTCCTGAACCATAGAGAGTCTAACCCTGAACCATAGAGAGTCTAACCCTGAACCATAGAGAGTACTGAACCATAGAGAGTCTAACCCTGAACCATAGAGAGTCCTGAACCATAGAGAGTCCTGAACCATAGAGAGTCTAACCCTGAACCATAGAGACTCCTGAACCATAGAGGGTCTAACCCTGAACCATAGAGAGTCCTGAACAATAGAGAGTCCTGAACCATAGAGAGTCTAACCCTGAACCATAGAGAGTCCTGAGCCATAGAGAGTCCTGAACTATAGAGTCTAACCCTAAGCCATAGAGAGTCCTGAACCATAGAGAGTCCTGAACCATAGAGTCCTGAACCATAGAGAGTCCTGAACCATAGAGAGTCTAACCCTGAACCATAGAGAGTCTAACCCTGAACCATAGAGAGTCCTGAACCATAGAGAGTCTAACCCTGAACCATAGAGAGTCCTGAACCATAGAGTCTAACCCTGAACCATAGAGAGTCCTGAACCATAGAGAGTCTAACCCTGAACCATAGAGAGTCTAACCCTGAACCATAGAGTGTCCAACCCTGAACCATAGAGAGTCCAACCCTGAACCATAGAGAGTCTAACCCTGAACCGTAGAGAGTCTTGAACCATAGAGAGTCTAACCCTGAACCATAGAGAGTCCTAAACCATAGAGAGTCTAACCCTGAACCATAGAGAGTCCTGAACCATAGAGAGTCTAACCCTGAACCATAGAGAGTCCTGAACCATAGAGAGTCCTGAACCATAGAGTCCTGAACCATAGAGAGTCCTGAACCATAGAGAGTCTAACCCTGAACCATAGAGAGTCTAACCCTGAACCATAGAGAGTCCTGAACCATAGAGAGTCTAACCCTGAACCATAGAGAGTCCTGAACCATAGAGAGTCTAACCCTGAACCATAGAGAGTCTAACCCTGAACCATAGAGAGTCCAACCCTGAACCATAGAGAGTCCAACCCTGAACCATAGAGAGTCTAACCCTGAACCATAGAGAGTCCTCAACCATAGAGAGTCTAACCCTGAACCATAGAGAGTCCTGAACCATAGAGAGTCTAACCCTGAACCATAGAGAGTCCTGAGCCATAGAGAGTCCTGAACTATAGAGAGTCTAACCCTGAGCCATAGAGAGTCCTGAACCATAGAGAGTCCTGAACCATAGAGAGTCTAACCCTGAACCATAGAGAGTCTAACCCTGAACCATAGAGAGTCCTGAACCATAGAGAGTCTAACCCTGAACCATAGAGAGTCCTGAACCATAGAGAGTCTAACCCTGAACCATAGAGAGTCCTGAACCATAGAGAGTCTAACCCTGAACCATAGAGAGTCTAACCCTGAACCATAGAGAGTCCAACCCTGAACCATAGAGAGTCCAACCCTGAACCATAGAGAGTCTAACCCTGAACCATAGAGAGTCCTAAACTATAGAGAGTCTAACCCTGAACCATAGAGAGTCCTGAACTATGGAGAGTCCTGAACCATAGAGAGTCTAACCCTGAACCATAGAGAGTCCTGAACCATAGAGAGTCTAACCCTGAACCATAGAGAGTCCTGAGCCATAGAGAGTCCTGAACTATAGAGAGTCTAACCCTGAGACATAGAGAGTCCTGAACCATAGAGAGTCCTGAACCATAGAGAGTCTAACCCTGAACCATAGAGAGTCCTGAACCATAGAGAGTCCTGAACCATAGAGTGTCCTTCAACTGACAATCTAAATCTCTCAGCCTTTAAGGCAATCCATAAGCATGAATAATATATATCTGCTGCCTTTGACTTTGATCACACGAGACGTAAGAAAGTCCGTTTGATGATGTTGAAACATGCCGTGTTTAGAGAGATGTACGGGTAATCCATTGGTTACACAACCCAGGACTCCGTAAGTACCCCCCTTGTTCTTCTGATCCCATAACT
>NW_022604069.1:0-2500 GCF_008692095.1 Etheostoma spectabile | reverse complement strand
AGGTAAGGACTACTAGCCAGTCAGGAGCAGAGTATGAGGTCCTGACAGTACCTAGGTAAGGACTACTAGCCAGTCAGGAGCAGAGTATGAGGTCCTGACAGTACCTAGGTAAGGACTACTAGCCAGTCAGGAGCACTAGGTAAGGACTACTAGCCAGTCAGAAGCAGAGTATGAGGGTCCTGACAGTACCTAGGTAAGGACTACTAGCCAGTCAGAAGCAGAGTATGAGGGTCCTGACAGTACCTAGGTAAGGACTACTAGCCAGTCAGAAGCAGAGTATGAGGCCCTGACAGTACCTAGGTAAGGACTACTAGCCAGTCAGGAGCACTAGGTAAGGACTACTAGCCAGTCAGGAGCAGAGTATGAGGGCCCTGACTGTACCTAGGTAAGGACTACTAGCCAGTCAGGAGCAGAGTATGAGGGCCCTGACAGTACCTAGGTAAGGACTACTAGCCAGTCAGGAGCACTAGGTAAGGACTACTAGCCAGTCAGGAGCAGAGTATGAGGGCCCTGACTGTACCTAGGTAAGGACTACTAGCCAGTCAGGAGCAGAGTGCTCTTTCCCTTTGTACATGAACAAACAAGTTACGCAACACAATCAATGAAAAGGGAAAAAGCCAAAAAGCATAATATGAGCATCTGGAGCTTTTCATCCGCTCATGTGACACTTGTCAGAAAATAACCAGAAAACGAGATGCTTCCAAATTCAAAAACATTTATTTTAGACATTTTTTCGGCTCATCAGAGCCACAACTGCACATCAAAGGATTCATATCCCCTTTGAACCCCTCTGGCTGACAACTTTGATCTCTGGAAATAGTCCCACGCCGCTAATTAAAATATAATTTTACACTGAAAAATGCAACCGTCGTCGGCGTAGAACTGAACCCGAGTGGAGAAGGAAAGCGTTGCGTGGAATTGCGATGCTGCGGAAAGACATCTGCATTAATGAGATGACAGAGAGAAATACCCCCCCCCCCCCCAAAAAAAAAACAACCTCCCCCCCCCCCCCATGTTATTTCTCCTGGAGTCGACTAATCCACCAATCACGGTGCTCGATCTGGATCCCTTTCTCTGACCTTTTGAAGTCAATGAAATCTCGTGTTCAATCACGTCGGGTTTACGTTAATTATGATTAGTCGGAAGTGCGTTAAAACACGGAAGCTGCCGATTAATTAATTAATTAATTAATTAAACAATAAGAGGGGACGCAGGTGGTTGACGCACCGTGCAGGTGACTTCATGGTCGGTTTTACAGAAAGCTAAATAATTTTGGACCTGAGCAGCTTCTCATTTCTAGCGTCTGTCTGTCAGATGTCAGTCAGCAAACAGCTGTTGCTAGCTAGCTAGCTAGCTAATGAAGCTAACGTTAGCTTCATTAGCTAGCTAGCTAGCTAGCTAATGAAGCTAACGTTTGAAACAATGGGTCCTTGATTTTGGACCTGAGCAGCTTCTCATTTCCAGCGTCTATCTGTCAGATGTCAGTCAGCAAACAACTGTCGCTGCGCTGTAGCTAGCTAGCTAATGAAGCTAACGTTAGCTTCATTAGCTAGCTAGCTAATGAAGCTAACGTTTGAAACAATGGGTCCTTGATTTTGGACCTGAGCAGCTTCTCATTTCCAGCGTCTATCTGTCAGATGTCAGTCAGCAAACAACTGTCGCTGCGCTGTTGCTAGCTAGCTAGATAATTAACTATTAGCTAGCTTTCTTTGAAGCAATGGGTCATGATTTTGGGACCAGAGCAGCGTCTCATTTCTAGCGTCCGCTGATTTTGCCAAAACTACGGTCGCTGCGCTGTAGCTAGCTAGCTAGCTCGCTAATGAAGCTAACGTTAGCTTCGTGAGTTGGTGTGAAACACTAGCCATGTTTCCATCCACATGGTTTTATTTCATGGTTGGTTTTATAGAACAGAAGGCTGACAAGATGAAGGGAAAGGTCTCTGTGGATTGGCTGATCCAAAGCAATATTAATTACCCGGTCGGTCAGTAAGTCACGTAGCGTAGCGCTGCGCTGCGCTACTTGGCTACCGTTGCTACGGCTGCAGCTTTCCCTTATCTAGCAGCCCTATGTCGTTTACGTGACAATAATACAGAAATTAACAGCTTTCTTTGAAGCAATGGGTCCTTGATTTTGGACCAGAACAGCGTCTCATTTCTAGCGTCTATCCGTCAGTCAACAAACAACGGTCGCTGCGCTGCAGCTAGCTAGCTAACGAAGCTAACGTTAGCTTCGTGAGTTGGTGGGAAACACTCGCCATGTTTCCATCCACACGGTTTTCATGCAAATTAAGTATTACGTAATGAAGAATGCCTTGTGGAAACAGTAACATTCAATGAATTTGAGAAAGTCCGTGCGTTGGACCTCAATCGGATTTTCTCTCGATCGGTTCCCAGCTTAAGAATAATTGACGGAAAACTTCATTTGCAGAATAAATAACGAACTGCGATCACGTTTTTACATTTTACAGTTGCTACCGGCCATAAAACGAAGACGTTTTTTT
>NW_022604068.1:7500-10166 GCF_008692095.1 Etheostoma spectabile | reverse complement strand
AACACACACACAACACACACGCACACGCTAACACACACACACATGCTAACACACACCCACACACCACACTCTCTCTAACACACTCACACGCACACATGCTAACACACACACACATGCTAACACACACACTCTCTAACCACCCACACGCACAACATGCTAACACACACATGCTAACACACAACATGCACATATGCACACAACACACACACACACACGCACACTTCACACACGCGCATGCTAAACACACACACACACCATGCACACACACGTGCACACACACACACACACATGCTAATACACACAAAACACACATACACTCTCTAACACACACACACACACACACACACGCTAACACACACACAACACGCTAAAACACACACATGCTAACACACACACATGCACACCACACACGCGCACACACACACGCGCACGCTAACACACACACACACACATACACACATATGCTAACACACACACATACGCTAACACACAAACACACACAAACACACACACACACACACACACACACAGTTTGCAGAGAGATGCCAGATGTGGAAAGTTATGAAGTCATTTCTGCCCGACCAACTTTTGTGTCTTAGCATATTGTAAACACATCCCGGCGTCTCCGGGGGGAAAAGCTGCCTCATGAATACTCAAATATATGAAAACATCGCTCTGTCTTTCTCTTTCTCTCAGACACACTGATGAGGGATTAGCCTCCTCCAAAGAGCTGTGAGTTCGACTCCCACGTCCGTCAATATCTGTAGAAAGAGCCCACAACAACCACGAATGGTTGTTTGTTTTTTGATGTTTTTTTGGGGGCTTTTCCGCTTTTATTTGACAGGGCAGTTGGGTGAGAAAGGGGAGAGAGAAGGGGGGAGACATGCAGGAAATTGTCACAGGTCGGATTCCAACCCTGGACCTCTCAGTATATGTGCGCCTGCTGTACCACTGGGCCAACCCGGGCACAACAACCACAAACGTTTGTTTTGGGGTTTTTTTTGGGGGCTTTTCCGCTTTTGTTTGACAGGACAGCTAGGTGAGAAAGGTGGGGGGGACAAGCAGGAAATCGTCACAGGTCAGCTCCCAACCCTGGACCTCTCAGTACATGTGCGCCTGCTCTACCACTGGACCAACCCGGGCACAACAACCACAAATGTATCAGTTTTTTGTTTTTTGGGGGGCTTTTCTGCCTTCATTTTATAGGGCAGTTGGGTGAGAAAGGGGAGAGAGAAGGGGGGAGACATGCAGGAAATCGTCACAGGTCGGATCCCAACCCTGGACCTCTCAGTATATGTGCGCCTGCTCTACCACTGGACCAACCCGGCCACAACAACCACAAATGTTTGTCTTTAATTGTCTTTTCTCTCGGGCTCTGTTTTTCCTCCCCCACAGTCGTCTGTTTTAGCTCCTGATCTTTTGATGGAAATCGACTGCTAGCACGGAGCTGGATCTCTTGTCTGTTTTTATTCTGTTATTCTTAATATTCCCCAACGTCCACAGCACTGTCAGTGGTATTTCTCAGTTGTTGTTATTTGATTTTAAGAAAGCGTTAGGTCAACCGTTAGTCTCCCGTTGGCGTCTCCGTCTCCACAGCGCTGTGACGTAAAGTCTGGCTACACCACAGATGCATTCTGGGATAGGAAAAACAAATGCTCGGGGTTGTTTTCATTTCTTTAGACCAATCATAGTCTCAGGAAGGAAGCCACATCCAATATTACATGGAGTTACCTGTTGACACAACACAGTAACGTGTGCTATTTAAATCAGCTGATACATGGTTACACCTCTCTATCTCTGACTAGTGGATATTTATTTTTTAAAATACATATCGACCGATATATCGGAATATAGGATTTGTAAATATCCAAATATTTGTATTGATATCGGCATTAAAAATCCTTTATCGGTCGATCTCTACTCCAGACTACGCTACTTAAACATATCCTTTACGAGTCTTTTCCATCATTCCCTGAAGAACTAAGCAGGCCGGTCTTGTGGAAACATCCAAATCTTCTTCAAAACTTGGCCTTTTGCAGCTCGCTAGCTCAAAAGTTGTGTAAACAGAATAAATTAAATTAAAAATGAAATTACTTCTGTTGATCCAGACTACATCCATGGTAATCAACAACCTACCAATAACATTCTCACTGAAGGAGGGAGCAATAATAGAGCATGAGGGGGGCCTCGTAACTGGGGTCGCCCAAATGTGAGCTCGCGGGGGGGGTGGTGTGTGTGTGTGTGTGTGTGTGTGTGTGTGTGTGGTGTGTGTGTGTGTGTGGGAGGGGGGGTGCAAGGGGCCACTCAATCAAATTACAGCATGTGTTTGTTGCCCCCTCAGCCAAGCGGTGCCATCTTCCAGGAGTTGTGTTTATTATTGTTACGTAGACGGCATATTCTGTTGCAAAGGTAATCTATCATCACATGAAGCTGTGTGTGTGTGTGTGTGTGTGTGTGTGTGTGTGTGTGGTGTGTGTGTGTGTGTGTGTGTGTGTGTGAGAGGCCCAGCGGCTCACTGTTTCCACTGTGTCTCCAGGAAATTAGGAAAATCAAAGCACTGAGTAATGAAATCTCTTTTCATGCAGAAGAAAATTGGTCCAAGTTCCATGTTTTCTACCTGAAATCAGCGTCCTTTCCTCATTTCCTGTGATAAACATGTATTCCTG
>NW_022604068.1:0-2500 GCF_008692095.1 Etheostoma spectabile | reverse complement strand
TTCTGCACTAAGCCGAACCTTCTTTAGTTAATAACGTTGCATATTCCTGAGCTTCAGTACATCAGAGAACTGCTGATTCATGAGTACTTGTGTGATTAAAGTATTTCGGCGTGCTGTGGTCCGTGTTGTGTAGATCTGCTGCCGTGCTCCAGCAGCGAGTGTCAGAACGGAGCCTCCTGCTTCACCAGAGACACCCAAAACATCTGCGTGTGTGCACCTGGATACACCGGGCAGCACTGTCAAACAGGTACACACACACACACAACCACACACACACACATACACACAACCACACACACACACACACACACAACCACACACACACACACACACACACACACACACACTCACGCACACAGCTATGCTGTCTTCATCAAACAAACCACATTTGACCCCTTACTGACAGGTTTGTTGTGTGTGTGTGTGTGTGTGTGTGTGTGTGTGTGTGTGTGTGTGTGTGTGTGTGTGTGTGTGTGTGTGTGTGCGTGTGTGTGTCTGCAGATGTGGATGAGTGCCAGTCTAACCCATGTCTGAACGGAGCCACCTGTCTGGACGGAGTCGGCTCCTTCACCTGTCTCTGCCTGCCAGCTACTCTGGAGAGCTCTGTGAACAAGGTCAGCACCACACACACACACACACACACACACACACACACACACCACACACACACACGCCCCGAGGCATCCCACACACACACAAAATACATAAAAGAGACTTCAGATACAGTATTAGGGGACCACTAAGGTCTATATAAAAGAGACTTCAGATACAGTATTAGGGACCACTAAGGTCTATATAAAGAGACTTCAGATACAGTATTAGGGACCACTAAGGTCTATATAAAGAGACTTCAGATACAGTATTAGGGACCACTAAGGTCTATATAAAAGAGACTTCAGATACAGTATTAGGGACCACTAAGGTCTATATAAAGAGACTTCAGATACAGGATTAGGGGACCACTAAGGTCTATATAAAAGAGACTTCAGATACAGTATTAGGGACCACTAAGGTCTATATAAAAGAGACTTCAGATACAGTATTAGGGGACCACTAAGGTCTATATAAAGAGACTTCAGATACAGTATTAGGGACCACTAAGGTCTATATAAAGAGACTTCAGATACAGTATTAGGGACCACTAAGGTCTATATAAAAGAGTCTCTTTATATAGACCTTAGTGGTCCCTATCTACTGTCTCTATGCAATAAAGGGGAAAAAGCCCCAAAAGTAGCTTCTCTGCCAGTGGAAACATGGAGAGACAAAACAGATGATTGCTCTGTTATTTTCACCAGAAAGCTGTTGCAGCTGTGTGGCATTGCATCATGGGTAAATACACTGGGGAAGGAAGTATTCAGATTACTTTATAAAAGTATTAATACAACACTGCAAAAAATACTGTTACAAGTAAAAGTCCTGCATTGGTAATGAATCGGACCATCACTAATATAAACTACGTGTGCAGTAATCTTAACGTGTAAAGTAACTATAACTAAGTAACTAATGTAACTAAAGTAACTAGTAACTAAAGCTGTCAGATGAATGTAGAGTAGGAACTAAAGTAACTAGTAACTAAAGTAACTAATAACTAGAGTAACTAGTAACTAAAGCTGTCAGATGAATGTAGAGTAGGAACTAAAGTAACTAGTAACTAAAGTAACTAGTAACTAGAGTAACTAGTAACTAAAGCTGTCAGATGAATGTAGTGGAGTGAAGTAGAAAGTAACATGAAAAGTAAAGTACAAGTACCTCAACATCTGGACTGAGGTACATGTACTTAGTTACTTGTTTACTTAGTTACTTGTTTACTTAGTTACTTGTTTACTTAGTTACTTGGTTACTTAGTTACATTGGACCACAGGTTTAGGCTTGCTGTCCTCGGCTGACCCTGAGGACAGAGAGCCAGATAGAGACCCCCCCCCAGGTGGCTGCTCTGCCAGTTATTAAAGACGACGGTAAATACCCAGAATCCTCAGCAGCTACTTTCCATCCTGGCGTCGCTGGCTCGCTGACACAGAGCAGCCTGACACAGAGCAGCCTGACACAGAGCAGCCTGACACAGAGCAGCCTGACACAGAGCAGCCTGACACAGAGCAGCCTGACGCAGAGCAGCCTGACGCAGAGCAGCCTGACACAGAGCAGCCTGACGCAGAGCAGACTGACACAGAGCAGCCTGACACAGAGCAGCCTGACACAAACAGCCTGACGCAGAGCAGCCTGACGCAGAGCAGCCTGACGCAGAGCAGCCTGACGCAGAGCAGCCTGACGCAGAGCAGCACTGACCAGAGCAGCCTGACACAGAGCAGCCTGACGCAGAGCAGCTGACACAGAGCGCCTGACGCAGAGCAGCCTGACGCAGAGCAGCCTGCACAGAGCACCTGACGCAGAGCAGACTGACACAGAGCACCTGACACAGAGCCCTGACACATAACAGCCTGACACAGAGCAGCCTGACGCAGAGCAGCCTGACACAGAGCAGCCTGACGCAGAGCAGCCTGAC
>NW_022604067.1:0-3158 GCF_008692095.1 Etheostoma spectabile | reverse complement strand
GGAAAAGGAGAGAAAGACAGAGAGACAGACAAAAAGACAGAGAGACAGACGGAGAGAGAGAGAGACAGACAAAGAAAAAGACAGACAGACAACAAGGTAACGTGACTGCCAACAGAGAGAAGCGAGGGACATGGAGAGAAAGACCGAGACAGACAGACAGACAGAGAGAGAAAGAAAGACATAGAGAGAGAGAGAGACAAAGAGAGACAGACAGAGAGAGAGACACAGACAGAGAGACCAACAAAGACAGCAGCGTCCCATTTTGCCTTCCCACGTCCCTCCTCGGTACCTTCTCCTGCACCAGGGACACGTACGGCAGGATGAGCAGACAGTCCTTCTTCCTGCACAGCAGCTCCCTGAGGACCAGGATCTCGGCTACCAGGGTCTTCCCCCCGCTGGTGGGGAGGGAGTAGATCAGGTTGTCCCTCCGCTGGACACAGTCCAGGTTCAGACACGTCTCCTGCCAGTCTGAAACACAACAAGTGTCCAATAAATAAGAGTCCAAGAAACCTAAGACATATTCAAATTAATAAAGAGAGTCTAAGTCTAAAGGATTAATAAAGAGAGTCTAAGTCTTTTCTGGTCTTTGAGAGGAAAAACTAAAACAGCGCGTCACCGTATAACTTCTCGATTCCTCTCAGGTTGAAGATCAGGTCTTTGACTCTAGTGGGGAGTCCGAAGAACGGCCCGAGGTCCGTGGTCTCGGCGGACAGCGTCTCCATGGCTTGCATGGCGATGCTGATCTCCTCGGAGACCACGGCGTCCTTCCTCTCGGCGGTGCGTGAGACGGAGGACGGAGCGGCTGCGTTGCAGAGCATCGTCCTCTTCAGCTGCTCCGCCATGCTCCTCCTCGTCTTGGTCTGCCTCCGCCTGTTGTCCTCCGGGTGTCCTCCAGCCTCCGGGTGTCCTCCAGCCTCCGGGTGTCCTCCAGCCTCCGGGTGCCTTTCAGCCTCAGGGTGTCCTCCGGCCTCTGGGTGTCTTTCGGCCTCCGGGCGTCTTTCAGCCTCCGGGCGTCTTTCAGCCTCTGGGCATCTTTCAGCCTCTGGGCATCTTTCAGCCTCTGGGCATCTTTCAGCCTCCGGGCATCTTTCAGCCGGGTGTCTTTCAGCCGGGTGTCTTTCAGCCGGGTGTCTTTCAGCCGGGTGTCTTTCAGCCTCCGGGCGTCTTTCAGCCTCCGGGCGTCTTTCAGCCTCTGGGTGTCTTTCAGCCGGGTGTCTTTCAGCCGGGTGTCTTTCAGCCTCCGGGCGTCTTTCAGCCTCCGGGCGTCTTTCAGCCTCTGGGTGTCTTTCAGCCGGGTGTCTTTCAGCCGGGTGTCTTTCAGCCGGGTGTCTTTCAGCCGGGCGTCTTTTGGCCGGGTGTCTTTCGGCCCCCAGGCGTCTGAGCGGCGTGGAGGTTTTATGGTCTCCGTCGTGCGGTCTGCGTTGGTGAAACTGACGCTGGCTCGCCGGTAAGTCGTGCTGCTTGATTATAAGAAATACATATTGTAAATATTGTTATTGGTCGAGAAAAGACAACTAAATAGTTTCAATTTTAAATTCATACTTAGAAAAACAAAAGGTGCACGTCAATGGGACACAAGGGTTACAAACGTGAAAAAGCACAGAAAAAAAACATCGGAAAAAGTGAAAAATTCATTGGGAAAGCGACAAAAGTGTCAAGAAAAGACGAGTGAATAGACGTGCACAAAAAGGTGCACGTCTATGGGAAGACAACACAAGGGTTAAAAACAGAGAAAAGGTCAAATCAACATTGAAAAAAGCATTTTTCTTGATTATTCTGTTTGAATAACAACAATAACTCGTCCTACCGGTGAGTCCCCAAAGGGTTCGTCTCCCAGGACGTCCAAGATGGAGTCCGTGAGGACGTCTTCACTCGGCGGTTGGTGCGCGGCGTCGTCCGGCGGCCGCAGGGAGGTGAAGCCTGAGGTCGGCGGCCCGGCGGCCGACCGCTGCCTTTCGATTTGCTCTGCGACGTCCAGCCTGGCGAGTAGAGAGCTGTCCTCCAGGAGACTGTCGTAGTCCCCGAACAAGTCCTCGCTGTCGCTGCAGAACTGACAACACAGACCAGGACACTAGGACGCGGGGGGGACAGACGCCGTGTCCTACAGACACAGCAGTGTCCTACAGACGCAGTCTCCCAAAGACGCAGTAGTGTCCTACAGACGCAGTGTCCTACACACGCAGCGTCCCACAGACGCAGTGTCCTACACGCGCAGTAGTGTCCTACAGACGCAGTGTCCTACAGACGCAGTGACGTACAGACGCAGTGACGTACAGACGCAGTGTCCTACAGACAGTGTCCTACAGACAGTGTCCTACAGACGCAGTGTCCTACAGACGCAGTGACGGACAGACGCAGTGTCCTACAGACACAGTGTCCTACAGACGCAGTGACGGACAGACGCAGTGTCCTACAGACGCAGTGACGTACAGACGCAGTGACGTACAGACGCAGAGTCCTACAGACGCAGTGTCCTACAGACGCAGTGACGTACAGACGCAGTGTCCTACAGACAGTGTCCTACAGACGCAGTGACGTACAGACGCAGTGACGTACAGACGCAGTAGTGTCCTACAGACGCAGTAGTGTCCTACAGATGCAGTGTCCTACAGACGCAGTGTCCAACAGACGCAGTGTCCAACAGACGCAGAGTCCTACAGATGCAGTAGTGTCCTACAGACGCAGTGTCCTACAGATGCAGTAGTGTCCTACAGACGCAGTGTCCTACAGACGCAGTGGTGTTCTACAGACGCAGTGGTGTCCTACAGACGCAGTGGTGTCCTACAGACGCAGTGTCCTACAGACGCAGTGTCCTACAGATGCAGCAGTGTCCTACAGACGCAGTGTCCTACAGACGCAGTGGCATAGCATCATGTATATGTCTATATATATATATAGACATATACATACACACACATACATACTGTATTTTTCTTCTCCTTTTAAACATATTGGCCGATATATCGGAATATCTGATTTTTAAATTCGTATCGGTATGGGCCTCAACCATCCTGTATCTGTGGGGCTCTCCATGCACATCTTGTTATTTATCCGTGTCGCTGCAGATCGTTGTCAATAAAACCTTAAATCCTGGAACTAGGAACGTACCTGAGCCGCGGGTTCATCGGCCATGATGCGCTCAGCGTCCAGGTGTTGGG
>NW_022604066.1:0-4606 GCF_008692095.1 Etheostoma spectabile | reverse complement strand
TCGTGCAATTAACTGCCGGGGGAAAACTGGAGGAGGAAAGGAAAGAAATGCTGTTTTTTGGTAAAAGAAGACAAATACATATATTAATGCAATTGTTCCAACTGCTCCCTTCCCTCCCGAAATGTAACTGCAGCCTCGGAGAACTCTGCTGCACCGGAAAAAAAGGGTCATTTCAACAATAAGTAACGGTAACAGTGGATCCAGGTGTGGTTTTGCTTGGAATAAGTAAAATTATATCTGCCAAAGGAACAAAGTACACACTCACTTTGGAGGATTTCTTGAAATGACACGTTGCTTTTCCAACAACATGATCCGTCTTTTACAAATAACACTGCAGCTTAAAAACCACGTGAGATGTTTTTATCCGAGGTACGACCCAGAACAAGAGGTTTCCAAGACTTTCACTGAAAGGGGGGCTGAGCACTTTCTTTGCTGTTTTCTCTCATCATGCCCATTCTCAGGTTCATACTTGTGTTTGGGTTACTTATATAGCATTGACTCTAATTCAATTCAATTCAATTTTATTTATAGTATCAATTCATAACAAGAGTTATCTCGAGACCCTTTACAGATAGAGCAGGTCTAGACCACACTCCAGAATTTACAAGGACCCAACAGGTCTAGTAGTCTCCTCCAGAGCAAGCAACAGGGCCACAGTGGAGAGGAAAAACCTCCTTTTAGGCAGAAACCTGGGTCAGACCCAGGCTCTTGGTTTAATGTTAAAAACATCTTTTCTCACACTGCCTGTCTGAATATACCTGTTTTCCTTTTTATACTTGCAGTGCAGTCTTTTTACAGAACCTCGACCTGCTGTACGATGTATGTATGAAATATTCAGTTTTACAGTACTGGACCTTTGAGTGCTATTAATTATTTTTAAAAGAAATCAGATGAACTTGCTTTTCATTTAATTTTTTGCAGCGTGCAATCGGCCGGTGAGCCGAGGGATTGTCTCCTATCCGAGCAGCCCACATTAAGAATGGCCTCGCCCCCCCCCCCCCCCCCCCCCCTCTAAAGGCTGCTGGAGCCTTGGCAGCAGCTGCTTTTGTTTACTCTGCACCCAACATGTCCTCCCCCAAAAGTTTACCCTTGATCAACAGGCGTATTGGGTTATGCTAATATTAGCCGTCATTAGCAATCTGCTCACGGCCCTGACTCGATTGTTTTGATTACTCCGTGTACCCAGCACGTTGGGGGGGGGGGCGAGCCCACCGAAAGGTCAAAGGTTAAATTCTGCACATCTATATCGTTCGTGTTAGCTTTCAGCTAATGTGCTACTCCCACCTTCAGCTCTTAAACACGACAGGGGTGCACTAATGGACAGCTGCAGGGCTTTAATGTGCTGAAGGGCGTCAGCTGCAGCCTCCATCTCACACACACTGCACGGAGACCCCCCCCCCAACCCCCCCCTTACAGGTTTCTCCATAGAGCCCCCCCTTACACACACACATTCTGATGCTGGACAACAGATATATATACACAACAGAAGCCGTCAACGGTTCGGCCATTACACTCCCAGAAACACGAGCTTCTGGTACGAAATGAGAAGGAAACTAAGAAGGAAGAAGACTATGCACTGCAAAAAAGGAGGGGTCTAAAAACAAGATAGAAAGGTCAAAGGTCATAAAAACACGTGAAATTATCTGTCTGACATTTAACCCTTGTGTTGTCTTCCCATCAAAATTGAAAATCAACACTTTTTAAAGACGTTTTTAACGTTTTCGTATGTTTTTCAACACATTTTTTAATGTTTGTCATTTTTTTTACCTTCAACACTACGTGACACTAACTTATTAACTTTACTTTTACAGTTATTTTGGGAATTTATGGTCAATAAACCTCATTTATAGGAAATTATACCTAATGTTTGAGTTAGAAAAGCAGAAATTAGGAATTATTGAGACTAAAATTAAAGGAATGGATGTTGATGATAATCACAGACTGGAATATGTCAACTTTTACTCAACACTATTTCAAAAACACTTCCATTTGTTTTACAATGCTATAAAATAGAATAAGACCCAAAATTAATGAAAGTAGAGATTTGTACTTGGCAAAGAGCGTTGGAATCAATCATGTTATTTTGGGGAATTAAAAAGAACATTGATATAGGACAACATGGGGACAACATGAAGACAACATGAGGACAACATGAGGACAACATGAGGACAACATGAGGACAACATGGGGACAACATGAGGACAACATGGGGACAACATGAGGAACATGAGACAACATGAAGACAACATGAAGACAACATGAGGACAACATGGGGACAACATGAGGACAACATGGGGACAACATGAGGACAACATGGGGACACATGGGGACAACATGAGGACAACATGGGACAATATGAGGGCACATGAAGACAACATGAGGACAACATGAGGACAACATGAAGACAACATGAGGACAACACGAGGACAACATGAAGACAACATGAGGACAACATGAGGACAACATGAGGACAACATGGGGACAACATGGGGACAACATGAGGACAACATGGGGACAACATGAGGGCAACATGAAGACAACATGAGGACAACATGAGGACAACATGAAGACAACATGAGGACAACACGAGGACAACATGGGGACAACATGAGGGCAACATGAAGACAACATGAGGACAACATGAGGGTTAAAATAAGAAATTCACTCGCAGCTTTTGTCATTCTGGGTCAAAATGAAAATCTTTTCCCCCCCAATTTTGTGGTTGTCTTTTTCGACACATTTGTGGCTTTTTTAACCCTAAGCGTATTGTCAATTCTTTTTTTTTTTTTTTTACTCAATTTTAGTTATTTAGTTATAGTTATGTTTAAAAAAAATGTAAACGCTTTAGATGTAAAGTCATTCACTGTCAACGTGGTGCCAAAATGAATGGGAGTCAATGGGATGCTAACGGCGGGTGATGGCTTGTTAGCATCAAATTGGCGCCATGGGAGCTCTGCTTAGGAAGGAGAGGCTGACCCCCTCGGTAGCAACAGAGGACACGGAGAATAAAAAAAACATCACGGACTCTTCAGAAGAGGTGATCATGTTCGAGTTTCTGCGCCTGAATGCAGTTCTTATAGTTCCAAAGAAAGAATTTTTTATTTTTCATTAGGGCATCTTAGGCCTTCATTTTCACAGGACAGATGAAGACGGCAAAGGGTTGGAGTCAAACCCGTTGCCGCTGCATCGAGGGGTAAAACTCCTCATATGGGCGCATGCTCTACCAAGTGAGCTACCCAGGTGCCCAAAAAAGGAATTCTTAATGCAAACAGGGGGATTCTAGCCAAGTGGTGTCCTGCACAAAGCCAGCTCCCAGTTCCCCGAGCTGGATCGGGGTCCTGATGTTAAAACCCTCTGAGACCGAGACACTCGCCCACGAGTAAATAAGCACCTCTGATTCATAGTTTATTAACTTTTGAACCATACAAGGGATTTACTCACTTTCGGTTTCGTTTGAATCCTGACGATTTTGCGTCTCTTCCGGGTCTTTCTAGCCTCTACAGGGGGTTTTCTATCCAGCCTGGAACTTCAGCCTCTTTGGGCTTTAAATCCATACTGTTATATCCAAGATTGGTCCACTTTATGTCCATAATTCATCGCGTTTTGGCTCAATTTAGCCGCTGAATCGTTGGTCTAATCTCTGGTCTCTCTCTGTTTGTCCTGTGTATTTTTCAGGAAGTACATGCCCATATATGGGAGATAAAGGCACCCCTCTTGTATGGAAAGCCAGAGGGGACAAAAATGCCTATAGACTCTATGGAAGGCCAAATGGTGCACTACTTAGACACATATCTGCTTGTATAACATTGCTTTGGGTGTAATATCAATAAATATGACATTATTATGTTATTATTGGCATAAGTAAATGTCATAAGAGCAAAACGTCTTGACTTTTTTTGGAAATAATGCATGTATTTTGTCAACTGTATAAGTTATAATGATTATTTCTTCACAGTGTGACTCCCAAGACATATGAGAAGTGTTTTAGAGGTTTTACTGATATGTCTGTGATATCAATACATATCTGGAAGATTCATTCATTTATTTATTTATTTATTTATTTATCTTTAAGGCCCTACAACCATTTTTAACATGCAAGTGACCTCACTGCAACCCAAATATTCCAATAACCCAGTTTGTCCTAAAAACAATGATGTTCATATCTTGACTGTAGACAACAGGGTTGATGAAGCTTTTATATAAAATAAATCCAGACGGAAATTAAACTGTAAAAATGGCCTCAGGGCCCAGAGGGTTAACCCCAGACTCTGGCCCTCTGATTGCACCAGCATTGGAACATTTAAATGGACACTGAGCCATATTCAGGACTCCGTGACGGTATAAGTGAGGTTTTTTTGACATTTTGCTGCAGCCTCCAATGAACTGTTGAAGTGAGGAGCGGTTGACTCACATAGTGTGTGTCTCAGATGTCTTCGTACACTACGTACTTACTCGCGTAGTGCGTAAAACTTGACTGGGGACCGTCGTCTCAAATTGCGCACTTCATGGATGTACTTACCGGAAATGACGATCACAACAGCTCATTCCTCCTCCTCCTTCTTCTTCTCTGGAAATTGTGAATTGCGCCCAGACAGAGAGCGTTCCC
>NW_022604065.1:0-11004 GCF_008692095.1 Etheostoma spectabile | reverse complement strand
ATACACAACACATCACAACATAATACACAACACAACATCACAACATAATACACAACACAACATCACAACATAATACACAACACACATCACAACATAATTACAACACAACATCACAACATCACAACACAACACACAACACAACATCACAACATAATACACAACACAACATCACAACATAATACACAACACAACATCACAACATCACAACACAATATACAGCACAACATCACAACATAATATACAACACAACATCACAACATAATACACAACACAACATCACAACATAATACCAACACACATCAAAACATAACACACCACACATCACAACATAATACACAACACATCACAACATAATATACAACACAACATCACACAACATAATACACAACACACATCACAACATAATACACAACACAACATCACAACATAATATACAACACAACATCTCAACATAATATACAACACAACATCACAACATCACAACATAATACACCACACAACATCACAACATAATACACAACACAACATCACAACATAATACACACCACAACATCACAACATAATACACAACACAACATCACATAATACACACCAACATCCCACAACATAATACACAACCACATCAACACATAATACACAACACAACATCACACATAATACACAACACAACATCACAACATAATACACAACACATCACAACATAATACACAACACAACATCTCAAAACATAAACACAGACAAAACCCACAACACATCACAACATAATACACACACAAACATCACAACATAATACACAACACAACATCACAACATAACACAACACAACCTCACAACATAATATACAACACAACATCACAACATAATACACAACACAACCTCACAACATAATATACAACACAACATCACAACATAATACACAACACATCACAACATAATACACAACACAACATCACAACATAATACACAACACAACATCACAACATAATACACAACACAACATCACAACATAATATACAACACAACATCACAACATAATACACAACACAACATCACAACATAATGTACAACACAACATCACAACATAATACACAACACAACATCACAACATAATACACAACACAACATCACAACATAATATACAACACAACATCACAACATCACAACATAATACACAACACAACATCACAACATAATACCCAACACAACATCACAACATAATACACAACACAACATCACAACATAATACACAACACAACCTCACAACATAATATACAACACAACATCACAACATAATACACAACACAACATCACAACATAATACACAACACAACATCACAACATAATACACAACACATCACAACATAATACACAACACAACATCACAACATAATACACAACACAACATCACAACATAATATACAACACAACATCACAACATAATACACAACACAACATCACAACATAATACACAACACAACCTCACAACATAATATACAACACAACATCACAACATAATACACAACACAACATCACAACATAATACACAACACATCACAACATAATACACAACACAACATCACAACATAATACACAACACAACATCACAACATAATACACAACACAACATCACAACATAATACACAACACAACATCACAACATAATATACAACACAACATCACAACATAATACACAACACAACATCACAACATAATGTACAACACAACATCACAACATAATACACAACACAACATCACAACATAATACACAACACAACATCACAACATAATATACAACACAACATCACAACATCACAATATAATACACAACACAACATCACAACATAATACCCAACACAACATCACAACATAATACACAACACAACATCACAACATAATACACAACACAACCTCACAACATAATATACAACACAACATCACAACATAATACACAACCAACATCACAACATAATACACAACACAACATCACAACATAATACACACCCATCACAACATATACACAACACAACATCACAACATAATACACAACACAACATCACAACATAATACACAACACACATCACAACATAATACACAACACAACATCACAACATCACACACAACATCACAACACAACATCACAACATAATACACACAACATCACAACATAATACACAACACAACATCACAACATAATACACAACACACATCACAACATAATACACAACACAACATCACAACATAATACACAACACAACATCACAACATCACAACATAATACACAACATCACAACATAATATACAACACAACATCATAACATCACAACACAACATCACAACATAATACACAACACAACATCACAACATAATACACAACACAACATCACAACACAACATCACAACATAATACACAACACAACATCACAACATAATACACAACACAACATCACAACATAATATACAACACAACATCACAACATAATATACAACACAACATCACAACATCACAACATAATACACAACACAACATCACAACATAATACACAACACAACATCACAACATAATACACAACACAACATCACAACATAATACACAACACAACATCACAACATAATACACAACACAACATCACAACATAATACACAACACAACATCACAACATAATACACAACACAACATCACAACATAATACACAACACAACATCACAACATAATATACAACACAACATCACAACATCACAACACAACATCACAACACAACATCACAACATAATACACAACACAACATCACAACATAATACACAACACAACATCACAACATAATGTACAGGAGTAGTTGAACCCTTTCACCATGGCCATGGACTTGTCGTCCTCCGGGTCCAAATTTCCAGCGGTTTCGGCTTTTGTTGTTGTTGCTTTTGACACTTTTTTAAAACGCTTTTGTCAAACTTTTTCATACATGGTCAATAACCCTAATTTATATGACATTATACCAAAGCTCTGGGTGTGGAGGGGCTGTCTTGGTTGACATGCCTCTTCAACATTGCGTGGAGGTCTGGGACGGTGCCTAAGGAGTGGCAGACCGGGGTGGTGGTTCCCCTCTTCAAAAAGGGGGACCAGAGGGTGTGTGCCAATCACAGGGGTATCACACTTCTCAGCCTCCCTGGTAAAGTCTACTCCAAGGTCCTGGAGAGGAGGGTTCGGCTGATAGTCGAACCTCGGATTGAAGAGGAACAATGCGGATTCCGTCCTGGCCGTGGAACAATGGATCAGATCTTTACTCTCGCAAGGATCTTGGAGGGGCCTGGGAGTATGCCCAACCAGTCTACATGTGTTTTGTGGATCTGGAGAAGGCGTATGACCGGGTCCCCCGGGAGAAACTTTGGGAGGTGCTGCGGGAGTATGGGGTGAGGGGGTCCCTTCTCAGGGCCATCCAATCTCTGTATGACCAAAGCGAGAGCTGTGTCCGGGTTCTCGGCAGTAAGTCGGACTCGTTCCAGGTTCTGGAGGGTCGGCCTCCGCCAGGGCTGCGCTTTGTCACCAATCCTGTTTGTAGTATTTATGGACAGGATATCGAGGCGTAGTCGGGGCGGGGAGGGGTTGCAGTTCGGTGGGCTCGGGATCTCATCGCTGCTTTTTGCGGATGATGTGGTCCTGATGGCATCATCGGTCTGTGACCTTCAGCACTCACTGGATCGGTTCGCAGCCGAGTGCGAAGCGGCTGGGATGAGGATCAGCACCTCTAAATCTGAGGCCATGGTTCTCAGCAGGAAACCGATGGAGTGCTTTCTTCGGGTGGGGAGTGAGTCCTTACCCCAAGTGAAGGAGTTTAAGTACCTTGGGGTCTTGTTCGCGAGTGAGGGGACCACGGAGCGTGAGATTGGTCGGAGAATCGGAGCAGCTGGTGCGGTATTACATTCTGTTTATCGCACCGTTGTGACGAAAAGAGAGCTGAGCCAGAAGGCAAAGCTCTCGATCTACCGGGCAATTTTTGTTCCTACCCTCACCTATGGTCATGAAGGCTGGGTCATGACCGAAAGAACGAGATCCAGGGTACAAGCGGCCGAAATGGGTTTCCTCAGGAGGGTGGCTGGCGTCTCCCTTAGAGACCGGGTGAGAAGCTCAGTCATCCGAGAGGAGCTCGTAGAGCCGCTGCTCCTTCACGTCGAAAGGAGCCAGTTGAGGTGGTTCGGGCATCTGGTAAGGATGCCTCCTGGGGGCCTCCCTAGGGAGGTGGTCCAGGCACGTCCAGCTGGGAGGAGGCCTCGGGGAAGACCCAGGACTAGGTGGAGAGATTATATCTCCAACCTGGCCTGGGAACGCCTCGGGATCCCCCAGTTGGAGCTGGTTGATGTGGCTCGGGAAAGGGAAGTTTGGGGTCTCCCACTGGAGCTGCTGCCCCCGAGAACCGATACCGGATAAGCGGATGAAGATGGATGGATTATACCAAAATTTTTCAAATGCTGTGAAAATGAATAAAAGCCCCAATTCATAATCATTAAATTTACCCAAGATCATCCATGTTATTTTGGGGGATTTTGGTTCTTCTGATAAGAAACTTCTGATATAAAAAGCTCAGAAAACTGATCCAATTTTACCCCGAGGACAAAACAAGGGTTCATTACAGCTCAATACACACACTTTAGTCTGGGACTAATTGGTGGGACGTGTCCTCTCTAACTGGGAGGTTCTGAGACTGATTGGTGTGGCATGTCCTCTCTAACTGGGAGGCTCGGGGACTGGTTGGTGGGACGTGTCCTCTCTAACTGGGAGGTTCTGGGACTGATTAGTGGGACATTGGTGGGTAATTGAAGACACTGGGAGAACTTTCATCGGTGACTCTGGACAGCTGGACGTCAGCTGAGGTGCTGGAACTCTTGGCAGCTCAGGGACACTGGTCAGGTTCAGGGCCGTTGGACAGGACAGACTCTGGTCTTCTGGACAGGACGGACTCTGGTCTTCTGGACAGGACGGACTCTGGTCCTCTGGACAGGACGGACTCTGGTCCTCTGGACAGTGAGGGCTCTGGTCTTCTGGACAGTATGGACTTGGAGCCGTTGGACAGCGAGGACCCAGGGCTGAAGAGTGGTTGTCCATTGCATCAGGACCCATTTTCAGCATTGAAAAAAAAAAATTGTAGATTGTTTTTCATAATTTTTTGCTTTTTCAACATTCAAAGTTTTTGTAAACGGGTCAAATTTTCTTGACATTTTTGACAATGTCATTCCATTTTTTTTGTCAGTTTTTTGACGTTTTGATGTTTTTTTCCACTTTTTTTTGTCACATTTTTGACATATTTTTCAATATTTTGAAACAAATTTTTGAAAATTTGTTTTGTCAATTTTTCCTATTTTTTTGGTCACTTTTTCAGCATTGAAAAAAAGTTTTTGTAGATTGTTTTTCATAAGTTTTTGCTTTTTTCAACGTTCAAAGTTTTTGTAAACGGGGCGAATTTTCTTGACATTTTTGTCAAAATTATTCCAATTTTTTGCCAGTTATTTGACATTTTTGATATTTTTCTCCACTTTTTCCAATATTTTAAAATCATTTTTTTGATGATTGTTTTCCTGCATTTTTGTAGTTTTTTTTCCAACATTTGTCATTTCTTTTAAATGTTCTTCAGTCATAGTTCTGATATAGAAAGTTTTTGGAAACATGTCAAATTTTCTTGGCAATTTTTTAAATATTTTTCCAATTTTTTGGCAGTTTTTCCACATTTTTTATGTTTTTTCTAAATTTTCCAATTTTTTTGGTCACATTTTAGACTTTTTTTTAAATTGTTTTAGTCAAATTTTTAAAATTTGTTTTGTCACTTTTTCTAATGTTTTGATGTTTCTTTGGTTTTGAGTTCTTTTTTACTTTTTCCTATTTTTTTGTTCAATTTTTCTCCATTGAAAAAAAAAATGTAGATTTTGTAAAATAATTTTTCGCTTTTTTTCAACGTTCTTTTGTCATATTTCTGATATCTAAATTTTTTGTAAACGGGTCAAATGTTCTTGGCAATTTTTGCCAATATTATTCCAATTTTTTTGCTGTTTTTCTAAATTTTTTCAAGTTTTTTTCAAGTTTTCTGTCACATTTTTGATGTTTTTTTAATTTTTTTAGTCATTTTTTAAAAATTAGTTTTTCAAATTTTTCTAATTTCTTTGATGTTTTTTTGTTTGATGTTTTTTTCACTTCTTCATATTTTTTTTCTCACTTTTTCTGCATTGAAAAAAAGTTTTTGTAGATTTTTTAAAATAACTTTTACCCTTTTTCAACGTTCAAAGTTTTTGTAAACGGGTCAAATTTCCTTGGCATTTTTGTCAATATTATTCCAATTTTTTTATCAGTTTCTTTGATGTATTTGATTTGTTTTTTCCACTTTTTCCAATATTTTTAAATCATTTTTATAGATTTTTGTCAACGTTTGTCTTTTTTTTTCAACGTTCTTTTGTCATAGTTCTGATATAGAAAGTTTTTGTAAACGGTTCAAATTTTCTTGACTTTTTACGTCAATATTATTTCAATTCTTTTGTTATTTTGACGTTTTTTGATTTTTTTTCACCACTTTTTTTAAATCATTTTTTTGTTGATTTTCTTTCTGCATTTTTAAAGTTTTTTTCAACATTTGTCATTTTTTTTTCAACGTTCTTTTGTCATAGTTCTGATACAGAAAGTTTTTGTAAACGGGTCAAATTTGACCCGAGGACAACCGGAGGGTTAAAAAGCCAACGTTTAAAAATCTACAAATGTTGAATTATTCATAGAACACATTTCTATAAAAATTTAGACAAAATCCGACGGTCGCTCACGGCTCCAATGATCCAACTGAGTCCTCTTCTGTCTTTTTTAATTCCAACTCTTCTTTCCACTTGAGACAAACACATAAAATGTCCCCAGACACCCAGGAGGCGTCCAATGAAAAGCAGCGTCCCCCTCTGGCTTCTGTAGTCACTGATGGAGTGCCTTGCTCAGGGGCCTCCTGCCAGGAAACCTTCAGACATGAGAACATTAATCGAGTCCTTGTCTCGGTCTCCCGGGTGGCTCCATCAGATTAAACCTCCGTCACCACAACGCAGCGTCCCCACGGCAGCCGGCCTCATGCAACTTTCAAATGATTATTAAAGTATAATGCCGTCAAACTACGTCCCCAGGAACCGCGTCTGAACCCCAAATGCTCCTCAGCAGACGCAGCAGGGTGGCCATGCGGTCTCCGACTGGTTTAGAGTGTTCTGGGCCGAGAACACGGGTCCAACTCAGCACCAACGTAGCGCTGGTCTAGAGATAAGAACCGGGTACGTCAGGTGCTGGGAGCGGGTCTCCATAGGCTTTTTGTAGAGAAAACTGGGACCGCCCCGGTCAAACCGGGACCGCTGCCCCAGTCAAACCGGGACCGCCGCCCCGGTCGAACCGGGACCGCCCCGGTCAAACCAGGACCGCCGCCCCGGTCGAACCGGGACCGCCCCGGTCAAACCGGGACCGCCGCCCCGGTCAAACCGGGACCGCCCCGGTCGAACCGGGACCGCCCCAGTCGAACCGGGACCGCCCCAGTCAAACCGGGACATCTGCCCACCCTAACGGTGTTTTAATTGATGCAAATTATGTTGCCATGGCAACCCAGCAAAAGGTTATAATAAACGTTAAATCATGCGAGATAAGTCCCTTTCTTCTTGAGCGTATCCTCGGTCTGTAGCGGTCACGGAGAGACTTTTTGTCGCCTTTTTATCGCCGTTTTGTCGCCTTTTTGTCGCCTTTTTGTCGCCTTTTTGTCGCCTTTTTGTCGTTGTTTTGTCGCCTTTTTGTCGTTGTTTTGTCGCCTTTTTATCGCCGTTTTGTCGCCTTTTTGTCGCCTTTTTTTCGTTGTTTTGTCGCCTTTTTTTCGTTGTTTTGTCGCCTTTTTTTCGTTGTTTTGTCGCCTTTTTGTCGCCTTTTTGTTGCCGTTTTGTCGCCGTTTTGTCGTTGTTTTGTCGCCTTTTTGTCGCCTTTTTGTCGCCTTTTTGTTGCCGTTTTGTTGCCGTTTTGTCGCCTTTTTGTCGCCTTTTTGTCGCCTTTTTGTCGTTGTTTTGTCGCCGTTTTGTCGCCGTTTTGTCGCCTTTTTGTTGCCGTTTTGTCGCCGTTTTGTCGCCTTTTTGTCGCCTTTTTGTCGTTGTTTTGTCGCCTTTTTGTCGTTGTTTTGTCGCCTTTTTGTCGCCTTTTTGTCGTTGTTTTGTCGCCGTTTTGTCGTGTTGCAGTACAACCCTTTCATGGCGACGAGGTTGTGATGCACCGTTACAGCATTCTCCTGTAAAACCATATGCGTTAGTGTTTTTCCGCCCTTTTGTGTCTTTCCTCCAATGATTTTTTTTCACTTTTTCAACGTTTCTCGACTTTTTCTGACCCTTTTGAAGTTTTAGTTTTCCCCAATTTTTTATACTTTTTTTAATTTTTCACACTTGTCACTGTTTGGACATTTTTGTTCCTTCCTTCAACATCTTTTCACATTTTTGTCACTTTCATTGACATTTTTCTCTTTTCTTATCCTATTTTATAAAGTTCTTTTACCAATTGTTTTTTCTCCAAATGTTATAAAATTGACAAAAAAAAACCAAATCCAGTGAGAGCAGAGAGCTGATTATTAATGTACCGTGTGAGGAGCGTTGTTGGGAACCATCCACGCTACTTTATGGACAATTAGTCTGAAAGAAACCCAAATTTCTGATATAGAAACTTTTTGGAAGGGGGTCAGATTAGACCTGAAGACACCAGGAGGGATAACAGATGTTGAGCTGCTGTTTTGGAGATTTCAGGGAGTCGACGTTAAAGCAGCTGAAGAAGTTTTTGATATTTGACACTGACACAATATGAAATGACAACGGGGACAAGGACGTGACAGCGTTGTGAGTCCCTGGTGATGATGGACCTCTGGAGAACGATCATCTTAATCATCTTCAGGCAGATAAATAAGTCCGTGAGACACAAAGTCCAAGAAGACGCAGCCGAGCAGACGGAAGAAGAAATACAAGCTGAACAGATGCTTAACTGCCCCCCCTCCCCCCGGGACGTTGAGTTTACAGCAGTGGAAGAAGTACTAAGGATCTGACATTTCAGACTAAAAATATAACGCATGACAAAGGGAAGACACTGAGAGCGTGTGTTGTGTGTCTCTGGTGGGGGGGGGAACCTGCAGAGAAGGACTCTCTGATCCTTTATGGAGATTTAGAAGGGCCAGCACCGGCGGTTTCTGTTGTTTTAAGAGAGTCACGCGATAAAACAAGAAGGTACATACGGACTCAATGTGTGTTTGGTTTGGAGAGACAACCAAGCGTGTTACATGACGCTAAAGGAGACAACCAAGCGTGTTATATGACGCTAAAGGAGACAACCAAGCGTGTTATATGACTCTAAAGCCGACAACCAAGCGTGTTACATGACGCTAAAGGAGACAACCAAGCGTGTTACATGACGCTAAAGGAGACAACCAAGCGTGTTATATGACGCTAAAGGAGACAACCAAGCGTGTTACATGATGCTAAAGGAGACAACCAAGCGTGTTATATGACACTAAAGGACACAACCAGCGTGTTATATGACTCTAAAGCCGACAACCAAGCGTGTTACATGACGCTAAAGGAGACAACCAGCGTGTTACATGATGCTAAAGACAACCAAGCGTGTTATCTGACGCTAAAGGAGACAACCAAGCGTGTTACATGATGCAAAGGAGACAACCAAGCGTGTTATATGACACTAAAGGACACAACCAAGCGTGTTATATGACTCTAAAGCCGACAACCAAGCGTGTTACATGACGCTAAAGGAGCAACCAAGCGTGTTACATGACGCTAAAGGAGACAACCAAGCGTGTTACATGACGCTAAAGGAGACGACCAGCGTGTTACATGACGCTAAAGCAGACAACCAAGCGTGTTATATTGACGCTAAAGGAGACACCAAGCGTGTTATATGACGCTAAAGGAGACAACCAAGGTGTTACATGACGCTAAAGGAACACCCGCGTGTTACTGACGCAAAGGAGACAACCAAGCGTGTTATATGACGCTAAAGGAGACGACCAAGCGTGTTATATGACACTAAAGGTCTACCAAGCGTGTTATATGACGCTAAAGGAGACAACCAAGCGTGTTATATGACACTAAAGAGACGACCAAGCGTGTTATATGACGCTAAAGGAGACAACCAAGCGTGTTACATGACGCTAAAGGAGACAACCAAGCGTGTTACATGACGCTAAAGGAGACAACCAAGCGTGTTATATGACGCTAAAGGAGACGACCAAGCGTGTTATATGACGCTAAAGGAGACACCAAGCGTGTTATATGACACTAAAGGAGACGACCAAGCGTGTTATATGACGCTAAAGGAGACAACCAAGCGTGGTTACATGACGCTAAAGGAGACAACCAAGCTTGTTCATGACGCTAAGGAGACGACCAAGCGTGTTATATGACGCTAAGGAGACGCCAAGCGTGTTATATGACGCTAAAGAGACAACCAAGCGTGTTATATGACGCTAAGGAGACGAAAGCGTGTTATATGACTCTAAAGCCGCAACCAAGCGTGTTATATGACGCTAAAGGCGACGACCAAGCGTTTTATATGTTGCTAAAGGAGACGACCAAGCGTGTTACATGACGCTAAAAGAGACAACCAAGCGTGTTATATGACGTAAAGGAGACAACCAAGCGTGTTATATGACGCTAAAGGAGACGACCAAGCGGGTTATATGACGCTAAAGGAGACGACCAAGCGTGTTATATGACTCTAAAGCCGACAACCAAGCGTGTTATATGACGCTAAAGAGACAACCAAAGCGTGTTACATGACGCTAAAGGAGACGACCAAGTGTGGTACATGACGCTAAAGGAGACGACCAAGCGTGTTACATGACGCTAAAGGAGACGACCAAGCGTGTTACATGACGCTAAATGAGACAACCAGCGTGTTCCATGACGCTAAAGGAGACAACCAGCGTGTTATATGACGCTAAAGGAGACAACCAAGCGTGTTATATGACGCAAAGGAGA
>NW_022604064.1:0-3302 GCF_008692095.1 Etheostoma spectabile | reverse complement strand
TAACTAGTAAGTATGTGAAGTGGTCATCATGTAAAAGGAGGTAAAATCTTTGGGGGTTGCAGCTGTAGAGCTCAGGAGGACGTGAAGCAGAGTGGGACTGAGATAAGATAAGAAACCTGGGGGGGGGGGGTGTAAAGTTGCCGACACCCAGCAGGAGCTCAACCAAGGGAGAAGCTGAGAAAGAGATGTTTACACCCATTATACAACTGCAATACAAGGCCGAGCGGGGGGGGGGATTTAAGAAGAAATGTTCAGTGCCCTCTCTCAAAATACTTTTATAAACTCTTAAATATATATTTTTTGCTTTAAGTGTGAAAAAGAAATTATCTAAAAAAAAAGGTGTTCTCAAGTTTCTCAAAACGTTTTTCTTCTCGCTCTCAAAACCTAATAAAATGAAATAAAATAAAATAATAATAATATAAGTCTTTGCTCTTGTCTCAGGATGTTCCTCTCGATGTGAAAATAATCTCATGGGCGGGGCCACGTTCCTATTGGCCAGTCGGGGCGGGGCCACGTTCCTATTGGCCAGTTGGGCCAGTCGGGGCGGGGTCACGTTCCTATTGGCCAGTTGGGTGAGCACCGTCTTGTCTTGGGACTCCACCAGTGTTGCCATGTCCGCTTATTCTAAGCGACTTTGGGCTTGTTTTTTTTGTAAAGTCGCTTACAGATATTGGTAGTCGCGGGTTGCGGTTTTTTTGGGCTTGTCACTAAAGTGTAGTTGCTCATTTGGGCTTGTGTTCCCAGCTTGTTCTCGCCGGTTCCCTAGGTCCCGCCCCTTTCCCCTTAAACACTATCGACAGCAGCGTTATGTCCCGCCCACTTCCTGCTTCTAATTGGCTCTGACCCAGATGGAAACGAGTACCAGCCAATCAGAGGCCGAGCAGGGCAGTCTGTTGTTTTCTGGTTAGGAAAATGCGCGAGTAGCGGCTAATGGTGAGTGGACTGTAGGAGAGGTTCTGGAGGAATAAATGCCCCGGATGAAGGGGGAGAAATACGGGAAGAAGTCTAACAAAGACTGGGAGAAAGAGAAAGGAGGAAAAGAGTGGATCCAACCCGTCGTGGGGAACAAGAACAACTCCAAACCACCGTGTTAAAGTGTCTCTATATTTAATATCCCATCAGTTTATAATGTTAAATCATGTTAAAATGTGGTGTAACTCCCTCCTGGGGTCCTGGTCCTGAAGCTCAGGGGGAGGACATTAATAAACTCTAGTCCACCGTGGGGACAGTTTACCAATCTGTCCTCACGGATTGTAACACAGTTTGATTTTATTTTTCTCTTCCAGGATCTTAGGGGGGCTCCGTAGAAAAAGTCGCTTATTTACAGAAAGCTGCGGTAAAGGGGGACAGTTTCCAGCCGAGTCCAGCTCCTTCAGGCTGGACAGGAAGCGATGAAAACACTGTGGTGCGATTCCGATTTAATAAAATATAATCAGACCCTCATACCAGCTGGTACACAGTCTCCAGTTGTTTTAGTTATGACAGAGTAGCTGGCAAAGACCTCTACATGAGACCTGATCTGGTTTTAATGAACAACAGACTGGAGATGATCTGGGATCAGGTCTAGTCTCTGACTCTAAACGTCTCTATCAGCCTCAACATGTGTTATGTACAGAATAAGTCTTTAAATCAGACAAATAGAGTTAAAATCCCTCCGATTCAAAAACGATAAAAAGTTTATGTAAAACGTCATCATGTTGTAAACCAATCAGGTGTTAGATCAGCTGAGAAGCCGGCGTTTCCCAGCATGCTCTGGGTCCGCCTGGCTCTTGCAGTCGGTGAAAAGCAACTGCGCCCCCTGGTCTCAGACCTGTCCCCCTGGTCTCAGACCTGCGCCCCCTGGTCTCAGACCTGCGCCCCCCTGGTCTCAGACCTGCGCCCCCCTGGTCTCAGACCTGCGCCCCCTGGTCTCAGACCTGCAGCCCCTGGTCTCAGACCTGCGCCCCCTGGTCTCAGACCTGCGCCCCCTGGTCTCAGAACTGCGCCCCCCTTGCTCTCGTGAGATTTCCGTTGCCCACGTGTGCATGACGTCAGAGCAAGTCGGGATCAAGTCGGTCACAAATCTAACCGGCATGCAACGGGCGCCGATCGCCGGTGATCGATTCTGCGCAGACCTGGCTCATCTCGAGCCTGTTGTCACCGCCATAGGCAGATCACTAGCAGCGGCCCACTTGTAAATAAGAAATAAATAAGAAATTAATACATTTCAATGATCTCAACAGGTTTTAACAGTCACACTGAGACCCTGGCGGTGAGCTCCACCTGTCATCTGTCAAATAAAAAACACGCGTTGTTGAGGCTTTTATTCTGAAGGATGGCTTGGCCGGAAGTCATCGCCTTACCGTAGCTCGCCCGATGCTGTTAAAGTCCGCCAGACAATCAGTAAAGTAACAGAAAAGAAGGAATATAAAGTATATCCGGGATATTAAACTGAACGCAGCTGCTGTAGAGAAGCTACACGTCGGGGTTATAAACCGTTTCACTGTTTTAAAATCCGCATTTCACGTTGAAGTCGACCGGAGTTCCTAGCTAACGTCATGTTAGCGGAAGCTAACCTGAGCTAGCAGGATTAGCTGCGTTAACGGACAGTTAACGGCTGATTAACGGACAGTTACCGGACAGTTAACGGCTGATTAACGGACAGTTAACGGACAGTTAACGGCTGATTAACGGACAGTTAACGGCTGATTAACGGCTGATTAACGGACAGTTAACGGACAGTTAACGGCTGATTAACGGACAGTTAACGGCTGATTAACGGACAGTTAACGGCTGATTAACGGACAGTTAACGGCTGATTAACGGACAGTTACCGGACAGTTAACGGCTGATTAACGGACAGTTAACCGGGTTAATGGCCGCTGGGCGGAGCCGTTGGCCGGGCCAGACCGGAGAGCTGTGAAGGTGGGTGTTTACGGTCAGAACCGGACATATATAACGTATATCCACCCTTTATATATAACGTATATATACCCTTTTAAAGCTAGCTGTTGGCATGGAAACGGTGTAAAGGGGCAGGTCCGAACCGAGGTTATCATGTCCAGAGATGGGTAGTAACGAGTTACATTTACTGGAGTAAGTTATTAAGTTATTAATATACTTGTAAGAGTAGTTTTAAATCACTGTACTTACATTCAATACACTATACTCTTTTACTTGAGTAGATTTGTGAAGAAGAAACTGTCTGACTCCGGTACATTAGAATACAAGAGCTCCTTTTATTTTTACCTCTTTGGTATTTTCACTGTCATTGTTTTTACTTTTACTCGAGTCATACTATTATGAAGTAACAGTACACTTTT
>NW_022604063.1:0-4976 GCF_008692095.1 Etheostoma spectabile | reverse complement strand
TAAGTTAGGGAAACAGATATATATAAGTTAGATAAAAGTTAGGAACATATAATATACTAATCCATGTTTACTTACCGAGTTCTGGTCGTCCAACCCAAAGTCGTTGTTTCCGAGTAGGTTGTCATCTGCTTCAAAAGGCGTCTTGGTTAGATCGGGGAAGTTTCCGTTGTTGTACTCCAACACGTACTTGGTTGTGGCCGCCGCCGCATGTTGCGTTGTCTCCGCAGCGACTTGGACAACCGTTTCTGGGGTGATTTCAGCCACAGAGTCAGATATGACCGTTATGATTTCCTTTGGAACATCTGGGGAGACACCCTCATCTTCTTCTGGGACTAACACAACTTCTTCTGCAGGTTCTGCTTCGTGTGCGGTTCCTTCTGTAGTTTCCATCTCTTCTGCAGCTTCTACAAGTCCTTGCACTGGTTCTTTGGACGGTTTGGTCTCTTCAGGTGTACCTGCAACAAGTCCTGCTTCTTGCATTGGTTCTTCTATGAGTTCTGTCTCTTCAGGAGTTTCTTCTGCAGGTCCTCGATGTTGGGCATCCCCTCCTGTTGGGTCGACTACTTCTACTTCTTCAAGTCCTACTTCTTCAAGTCCTACTTCTTGCGTTGGTTCTTCTATGAGTTCTGTCTCTTCAGGAGTTTCTTCTGCAGGTCCTTCTTGTTGGGCATCCCCTCCTGTAGGGTCTACTACTTCTACTTCTTCAAGTCCTGCTTCTTGCGTTGGGTCTTCTATGAGTTCTGTCCCTTCAGGAGTCGCTTCTGCAGGTCCTTCATGTTGGGCCTTCCCTCCTGTAGGGTCGACTACTTCTTCAAGTCCTGCTTCTTGCATTGGGTCTTCTATGAGTTCTGTCCCTTCAGGAGTTTCTTCTGCAGGTCCTTCTTGTTGGGCATCCCCTCCTGTTGGGTCGACTACTTCTTCAAGTCCTGCTTCTTGCATTGGATCTTCTATGAGTTCTGTCTCTTCAGGAGTTTCTTCTGCAGGTCCTTCATGTTGGGCATCCCCTCCTGTTGGGTCTACTACTTCTACTTCTTCAAGTCCTACTTCTTGCGTTGGTTCTTCTATGAGTTTTGTCTCTTCAGGAGTGTCTTCTGCAGGTCCTTCATGTTGGGCCTCCCCTCCTGTAGGGTCGACTACTTCTACAAGTCCTGCTTCTTGCGTTGGTTCTTCTATGAGTTCTGTCTCTTCAGGAGTGTCTTCTGCAGGTCCTTCATGTTGGGCCTCCCCTCTTGTAGGGTCTACTACTTCTACTTCTTCAAGTCCTGCTTCTTGCGTTGGTTCTTCTATGAGTTCTGTCTCTTCAGGAGTGTCTTCTGCAGGTCCTTCATGTTGGGCCTCCCCTCTTGTAGGGTCTACTACTTCTACTTCTTCAAGTCCTGCTTCTTGCGTTGGTTCTTCTATGAGTTCTGTCTCTTCAGGAGTGTCTTCTGCAGGTCCTTCATGTTGGGCCTCCCCTCCTGTAGGGTCTACTACTTCTACTTCTTCAAGTTCTGCTACTTGTGCCGTTTCTGTTACATCTGCTCCTTCTTTCTCTACAGGGTCTATAGGTTCCTCTGACACTTCTGGACCTTCAGCTGGTTCTCCTGTAGCCTCAAATGTTCCTCCTTTTGTAGTCTCATCAACTGTCTTTAGGGCCCTTCTCCTATCGTAGCTTCATCTGGTTCTCCTGTGGTATCCTCTTGGGTGTCGGTTGCCTCCTTTGTTTCCGTGGGTAGTTTTTCCTCTGTTGTTTGGAGGATTTTGTCTTCTTTTTCAACTGCTAAGTCTTCTTCAGCTTCAGTTACATGTGTCCGTTGTTGTTGTTATCATGTCAGTGGACTCCATTTCAAAATCTTGGGTTGTCTTATCTTCAGAAACCACTAAAGTGTCTTCTTCTTTGTCTTCTATCTCTTCATCTGTTAGGGGCATTTGCTCTGGGTCTTCGTCCTGTAAGTTAACAGGCCCAGACATTGGTGTTGGTTCACGAACATCTAATGCTATCTCGTCTGTTGTCGTCAGAATCGAGGCCTGCGAAGGACCCTCTGTTTTCATGTCAGAGACAGATTCTAGTTCTGGACTCACATCTTTAAGCATTTCTTCTTCTTCTGAACCTGAAATCAGAAATACAGTTGGAGTTGCATCCATGCTGACTTTGGTTTCCTCTTGGCTTTCTTCTGCAAACGCCTCGGGTCCTTCGAGAATTTCTACCTCAACGGTTTCTGGATCATCGGTTGTCTGTTCCTCCAAAGTCAAGGCTACGTCTGGGGTGATATCGAAAGATTTGTCCAGAATTTCTTCAACTTCTGCGTCCTCAACAACCTCGAAACCTGTCTCTGGGGTATGCTCCATCACAACTTGCTCCAGGGAAACGTCCTGTCCTAAGTCTTCCAGTGTTTCAGGGTTTGTAGGAACCACAATAGTAGTTTCTATGAGGACTTCTTCGGCCATGATGTCCGAGGGTGGCTCCTCGCCTGGTGGGGTAACTTCTTTAATCAGTTCGGAGTAAGGTGCATCCAGATCTTCGGGAATGATTTCATCTTCTGGGACAGTTTTCTCTTCTTCAACCATCACACCAAAGGGTTTGTGGGTAACTGAGTCAGAGACCTTTGTGGAAACCTCCACTATATCCTCTAAAATGTCTTCAGCATCTTCTCCTTCCGACTGTAGAGTCTCAGCGACGACCAAAGGGGTTTCTGAAGTCCCGTCGGCCCCAGATTTCTGGAAGTCTTCGGTGTCTTCGGGCACAGAAGCAACCGCAGGCTCATGAGTCAAACCCCCCCTCTCAGTCAAAGACGTGGTCTGGAGCGACGCTCCGGTCGCCGAGAGCAGAGGCGTCCGAGCAGACGCACCGCCGCCCGCTGGAGGGTCCTCTCGGTGGGGGGGGACTGCCTCTTCCTCTGGAAAATCAATAAGGAAGAATTAGGAAGAATTTAAAGAAATAAAATTTTTTTTTGAGGAAGTTCCTCCAATCCCATCGCAGAAAGTTGCATAAATATCCCGCGTATTCATCACAGCTTTTAACCCTCATGTTGTCCTCATGTTGTCCTCATGTTGTCCTCATGTTGTCTTCATGTTGTCCTCATGTTGTCTTCATGTTGTCTTCATGTTGTCCTCATGTTGTCCCCATGTTGTCTTCATGTTGTCTTCATGTTGTCCTCATGTTGTCCTCATGTTGTCCTATATCAATGTTCTTTGTAATTCCCCAAAATAACATGATTGATTCCACACAACGCTCTTTGCCAAGTACAAATCTCTACTTTCATTAATTTTGGTGGTTGGTCAGCAGCCCCTCCCCAGAGTAGCCTCTGATTGGTCAGCAGCCCCTCCCCAGAGTAGCCTCTGATTGGTCAGCAGCCCCTCCCCAGAGTAGCCTCTGATTGGTCAGCAGCCCCTCCCCAGAGTAGCCTCTGATTGGTCAGCAGCCCCTCCCCAGAGTAGCCTCTGATTGGTCAGCAGCCCCTCCCCCAGAGTAGCCTCTGATTGGTCAGCAGCCCTCCCCCAGAGTAGCCTCTGATTGGAGGTTTTGAAATAGTATTGAGTAAAAGTTGACATATTCCAGTCTGTGATTATCATCAACATCCATTCCTTTCATTTTAGTCTCAATAATTCCTAATTTCTGCTTTTCTAACTCAAACATTAGGGATAATTTCCTATAAATGAGGTTTATTGACCATAAATTCCAAAAATAACTGTAAAACTAAAGTTAATTGGTTAGTGTTACGTAGTGTTAAATGTCAAAAAAGGGACAAACATTGAAAAACGTGTTGAAAAAGTACAAAAACATAAGAAAAAGTTAAAAACATTGATAAAAAGTGATTTTCCATTTTGACGTGGCGACAACACGAGGGTTAGGAATACGAGCAGCGTTACAAGGACTGTTGCAACAATTACAACAAAACTTGGATTTTTCAGGAATGCCTGGCTTTTGATAATAGTTATAGTTCTGGTAATAGCTGTCGGGACACAGAGCGGTGATCTCACTGACGCTGATACCTGTCCTGCAGTAACTCCGTCACGTCTACACCTGATAATCTGCTCAGCCCGGCTCCATTGACCAGACTGCTGCGGCCTGGAAATAGGCTTACACGTCTATTCTGAGAGCAGCGCGTGTGACGGGAATCAGCCCCCGGACGGGCGCTCCGGTGGCCCGGCGCTGACCGCAACCCTTCAACATGACCATCATCATACAGGAGAAAGCTTTCTGTTAAAGAGCCCGAAACCACCATCACCAAACCCACCAGACTCCATGTGAATAATCACTACTTTTAGCGTGTATAGAGCAGCATATCTCCACCAGACTCCATGTAAATAATCACTACTTTTAGCGTGTATAGAGCAGCATATCTCCACCAGACTCCATGTAAATAATCACTACTTTTAGTGTGTATAGAGCAGCATATCTCCACCAGACTCCATGTAATAATCACTACTTTTAGCGTGTATAGAGCAGCATATCTCCACCAGACTCCATGTAAATAATCCACTACTTTTAGCGTGTATAGAGCAGCATATCTCCACCAGACTCCATGTAAATAATCACTACTTTAGTGTGTATAGAGCAGCATATCTCCACCAGATCCATGTAAATAATCACTACTTTTAGCATGTATAGAGCAGCATATCTCCACCAGACTCCATGTAAATAATCAATACTTTTAGCGTGTATAGAGCAGCATATCTCCACCAGACTCCATGTAAATAATCACTACTTTTAGTGTGTATAGAGCAGCATATCTCCACCAGACTCCATGTAAATAATCACTACTTTAGCGTGTATAGAGCAGCATATCTCCACCAGACTCCATGTAAATAATCACTACTTTAGCGCCTAATACCTGTAATGAAAGGTTTACAGGTGTGTTATCTGACGGTGAGAGTTACCTGGCCGAGCTTCTCCCGTCTGGACAGGCATTGATTCAGAGCTGTGAGACAGACAGAGAGACGTTAAAAAAACAAGTTGTCAAAAAGTCTAAATAATTTAGGATGATATATATATA
>NW_022604062.1:0-3110 GCF_008692095.1 Etheostoma spectabile | reverse complement strand
ACTATTTTTTTTTCTATTTCTTATACTTTATGTAAATTCTGTCTTCTATGTATATTTAATGTGTACTTGTGTTATTCTGATGTGTGCATTTTTTTTCTTCTTTTTGAGCTGCTGTAGCAACAGGAACTTCCCCTGTGGGATTAATAAAGTGTTTCTTTTCTTATCTTATCTTAGACCCAATTTAGTTTGCACAGTACTGTACTCAGGATTCTAGATAATTTGGTGTTGTTTTTCTCACTGGCATTTAACACATTCACATCTGAAATAACAGCATTTACAAGATCCGGCCAGTTTGAATACAGTTGGCCCCTTTGAGCTAGGTGAGTATCTGAAGCATCAGCATTGGGATTTTACTCTTAAAATGGCCGGAAAAAAAAAAACTTTCTTCTGAAATTCGACAGTCAAAAATAACAGTCAAGCAGAATTCATGTCATCATGAGTGGCAGCAGCAGGAGGCTAAGAAGGGTGGGAGAATGTTTGTGGAATTTGTTTCAACACAATTAAACTTGAAATGGTTGACATGAGGAACACATCAGGTGATGCTGTGGCACGATAACATTGAACCTACTGGTTCATGGGATGTAACTTTTACTTTTGTTTTCTCTGAAACTCTTTACGCTTAATACTGGACCAATGTCAAAGACTGTTGTTCCCGTCAGTCACTTAGACACAAAAAGTTTTTTGCAAATTTGAGAAAGTTTTTTCAAAAAGAATTCCATCAACATTTTCTAATGCAATACTTCAAAATGCACATAAAAATACATTGATGAAACATGACTTGTGTCAGACATGTGGAAAATTTATTAAAGGGAAAAATCTCACAAATTTGAAAGTACATTTCAGAAGCGTGCACAAGGTAAAAGAGAACGCATGGCCCCCTGTGCCCAAAAACAGAAGCTAGTCCTCTATCGATGTACCAAAGTGAGATTTCAACATGGTGAACATAGTTAACGTGTGTCTTGTAATATTGCAGCCTTCGATGGAGCATATTGTTGTCCTCAAGGAAACATGGTGTGAAGGTTCATTTTAGTGGTTGTCCAATAAGCTACAGAGATATTATTGACCCATTCACCAAATTAAAAGGAGTCACTCAGAGGAAAAAATCAGGAGGAATGATAACTTAGTATGGATCAGAACACACCAATTCAATAGAATTGAGCAAAAGACATATTCCTGCCCCACATCAATTCCAAACTGAAGGTTGTCATGACATTGTGTAAAGACACTGCTGTTGTGTTTGTTTGTTTTTTCAGTAAATTGTTTTTAATGTTTCCTTATTCCCCAAAACACAAAACAACACTGGATTAAGTGTCTGTAAGAAGAAGCTGGCACAGAGCCAGAAGTAAAAGAAAACAAATTTTCAGACCCATGACCAGATGAATGTGAAACAGTCTATTTAGGCAGACATGTTCCGGGACCTCCCTACATTGTTGGAGATCTCAATGTCAAACCCAAAGTTACACCCTTCCTTCAGACAAAGCAGGTAGAGAACAGAATGTGACTTTGCAGCTTCTCTCGCCCTATTGGACCGAGATCAAATGCTTAGAAAACTCACCTAACCGCTGAGTGGCACCCGGAGGCTAAGAAGGGTGGGAGAATGTTTGTGGAATTTGTTCAACACAATTAAACTTGATATGGTTGACATGAGGGACACATCAGGTGATGCTGTGGCACGATAACATTGAACCTACTGGTTCATGTAATGTTACTTTTACTTTTGTTTTCTCTGAAACTCTTTACGCTTAATACTGGACCAATGTCAAAGACTGTTGTTCCCATCAGTCAATTAGACACAAAAAGTTTTTTACGAATTTGAGGAAGTTTTCTCAAAAAGAATTCCATCAACATTTTCTAATGCAATACTTCAAAAATGCACATAAAAATACAATGATGAAACATGATTTGTGTCAGACATGTGGACAATTTATTAAAGGGAAAAATCCCACAAATTTGAAAGTACATATCAGAAGCGTGCACAAGGTAAAAGACAACGCAAAGCCCCTTTTGCCCAAAAACAGAAGCTAACCCGGGACAGAGCTTAGATGTATGTCAATGTAAATAAAAACAAATGAAAAATGCACTTTTAAAGAATCTGGGTCTGAAGAAAACATATTAGATTGTATGATATGCCTGTCAGTTAAATATTGCAGCCTTTCGATGGTGTGCAGTTAAAGGACCATTTTCATGCACTGGGCTCCAAGACGTGTTGATGTGGCGAATTGGATCGAGATGCAGACAATGGAACCATCTCTGAATCTTTTTCATGTGAAGGAGACCCAGGGGGACTACCACGTGGCTCGCAGACATTGTGCCCAGGAGACCCATGACAGACAGCGCTGACACTGTTGAGCAAGGCGTGATGCGTGACAGTGCTCAGTGCATCCAGCCTTGGTGCTGACAATCTGGCTCTCATGATGGACGAATCCATCTCCACACCCAGCTAAACTATTGTCTGTGCGGGGATCAGTAAGCTCTTTGCCAGTTTATGGCAAAACCCAGTGTCTGGAGGTGCTGTACAGTTTCCAAGTTGGGGAGCGGAGTCTCCTCTCAGGAGGGAGCCAAAAGAGCATATTGACTAGATAAAAAAATAAAGAGAAACGCAGGAATTTCCTGTATTTGGGGATAATTTGGATGAGAAAGTATGCGTCTTTCAGATCCACAGACGTCAACACTTGTGCCGGCACACACATTCCAGTACGCGATTATTTGTCAGCATGTGGAATGGACATTCCGTTTTTGACCGGGACAGTCTCATTTAAGTTGTGCGTCCCGAGCCCAAAAAAAGCCTATCGGGCGTTAATTGTCCCAGTTTACACCAACCACTAGAATTGCAATCACACAGCCAATGTGGTATATCAGTCCCCCAGGATATAGTGGACTTTTTATGAGATTGTTGCAGCCCAAAATGCCTAGGCGCTTTTGTAGAACATTGCAATAAAAGCTGCAATGTTTTTTGTATGTTTGTTGCAATGCAAGTTGCGGGAGACAGTTCTTGTTGTATAAGTTGTTTAAAAATAAAATAAAACTTTTTTTGGAAAATAAAACTACTTAGAGCTGAGTTTTCCTATGACCTACCAAAAGGTTGGGGTGCTGCAAATGTTGATATGATA
>NW_022604061.1:0-4651 GCF_008692095.1 Etheostoma spectabile | reverse complement strand
AAAGGCCATACTCACACACACACACACACACACACACACACACACACTAAAACGTCCACACACACACACACACACAGTTTGAAGTGCCCGTTCATGTTATCCACCCACGCTCCCTCTGCACGAGCACTCCCATCCATCACTTCCTTTTTTCTCATTTAATAAAACACACTTCACTTCCCCATTACCTCTAAAAACAACCCCTTCCTCATTTATCTTCTTCTCCTCCGTCCCTTTCCCTCGCCCCTCTTATCTAATCGCACCCCCGGCCCGTCTTCGCTCTCCACCAATGGGAAACGTTGTTACACGTCTTGCATTCAGCCATTCATTCTTCATCATTCATCATCATTTCATTACTTAGCTTTTAGAGCACCCCCCCCCCGCCCCCCCCTTCTTCTTCTTCTTTCTCTGCTGCTTCTTTTGTTCATAACTCTGTCTTTTTTTTAATTTATTTTCCCCTGGATCCAATTGTAGATAATCTGTATGACTGGATATTTACTAAATGGGGAAAAGCAGCAGCAGCAGCCATATCTGAGCCAAAGGCATCTTTTTTCGACCACAAACGGTGCGACTCCCCTCAACTTTAAGCACAAGAAAAGCGGCACCCATTTGTCTCCCTAGCTCACATCTCACATATCATTCATCTTGTCTCTTGAATTGTAAATCTATCTTTAAATCCATCTTTCGGAGCACTTGATCTGACGGTAATTCTGAAATGGGACGCTTTTTTTTTTTTTCCTGCATTACTCAGATGGATCAGGCTGGAAACCCTGACAACCTCCAATCCCAGCGAGGCGCTGGCATCAACCAGCCGATGCTAAATCCCCCCCCCAAATCCAACAACAAGTCAAGGATGCCTTTTTTTTTTTTCTCATGCGAGCCCTGGAAAGCGTGCTACGCTGCACTACTCACAGCGGCTGCAGAGAGAGGCAGAAAGAGAGCGTGGTATTAGAGCGGATCAAGGTGAGAGAAACTCATTACGGACTCAAAGCGCCCCGGCTCTCCAGAAAAAGGGGCCAATCACTGCAAATTACTGGAGTAAGCAAGTGAGAGACGGAGGGAGCGTGAGAAAAAGAGGACAGAGGGATTTCTGAACCCCCCGCTTGGAGCAATCACCGTCATAAAGAGAGCGGGTGATAAGGAGACAGTGTGTCAGAGCCCGATAGCAGCGGGGTGAGATTGCAGTCGTTAAACCTGAGTGGCAGAGGATGGACGAGTTTCTGTGTCCAAGTCCTTGGAAATCCCTTTTTTCCAACCTGAATGTTTCAACCCCGCCAGGCCCTTTTGTTCTTTTTCTTCTTCCTTTTTCTCCAACTACCAGACAAAAACTTCTCGTTCGTCTAAAAAACGTGACAAAAGCAGCATCAAAAACTTGGAATAAAAGTGACAAAAAAAACTTAAAACGTCCTTTTGTTTGCAGTCCTGGAAAACGTACACCGGCTCTGGTTTTACTGTTGGCCGTGTCTCGTAATGTTTCTAACATCTGTCTGTCCAGGCTGGGGGGGGGGGGGGTTTGATGGAGGGCTAAAGACCCAAACTGTTTCTGATAAATGGGATCAAATGACCTAAGAATGTTGAAAAAAGTGTCAATATTTGGGAAATGCTTTAGAAACGCAGGAAGAAATAAAAAAAAATCGATAAAAACATTTTTTTTTAAATCGCCGAAAAAAATCTGAAGTGACAGTGTAGAGAAAAAAAAAAGAAAAATTGCCAGAAAAAAATCAAGAAAAATTTTCTAAAAATCACAACAAAAAAAATTGATAAAAACAATTTCAAAAAAACGCCGAAAAAAATCAGAAGTGATAAAAAAAAACATAGGAATTGCGAGGCCCGGACCCAAATGCAGAGTTGAGAATTCATCAAACAAAAACAGACTTACAAAATAAGGTGTCCTCAAGAAGACAGGCAGGCCCAAATGGAGACAAACCAGGAGACATGACAGGGAGCAAACAACCAGGTAGAGCAACGCAGGGACAACAATAACAACAACACAACAACAACACAACAGCAACAACAACAACATAAAGTCAGAACTCAGAGAGAAAGTTAGAATTCTGAGATTAAAGTAATAATTCTGAGATTAAGGTCAGAATTCCGAGAATAAATCAGAATTCTGAGAATAAAGTCAGAGTTCTGAGAATAAAATCAGAATTCTGAGATCAAAGTCAGAGTTCTGAGAACAAAGTCAGAATTCTGAGATCAAAGTCAGAATTTCAAAGTCAGAATTCTGAGATCAAAGTCAGTTTTGAGATTAAAGTCAGAATTCTGAGATCAAAGTCAGAATGCTGAGATCAAAGTCAGAATTCTGAGATCAAAGTCAGAGTTCTGAGAATAAAGTCAGAATTCTGAGATCAAAGTCAGAATTCTCAAAGTCAGAATTCTGATAATAAAGTCAGAATTCTGAGATCAAAGTCAGAAAGCTGAGATCAAAGACAGAATGCTGAGGTCAAAGTCAGAATTCTGAGATCAAAGTCAGAGTTCTGAGAATAAAGTCAGAATTCTGAGATCAAAGTCAGAATTCTGAGAATAAAGTCAGAATTCTGAGATTAGTCAGAATTCTGAGATCAAAGTCAGTGTTCTGAGAATAAAGTCAGAATGCTGAGATCAAAGTCAGAATTCTCAAAGTCAGAATTCTGAGATCAAAATCAGAATTCTCAAGAGCAACGCAGGGACAACAATAACAACAACACAACAACAACACAACAGCAACAACAACAACATAAAGTCAGAACTCAGAGAGAAAGTTAGAATTCTGAGATTAAAGTAATAATTCTGAGATTAAGGTCAGAATTCCGAGAATAAATCAGAATTCTGAGAATAAAGTCAGAGTTCTGAGATCAAAGTCAGAATTCTCAGTCAGAATTCTGAGATCAACATCAGAATTCTCAAAGTCAGAATTCTGAGAATAAAGTCAGAATTCTGAGATCAAAGTCAGAATTCTGAGATCAAAGACAGAATGCTGAGAATAAAGTCAGAGTTCTGAGAATAAAGTCAGAATTCTGAGATCAAAGTCAGTGTTCTGAGAATAAAGTCAGAATGCTGAGATCAAAGTCAGAATGCTGAGATCAAAGTCAGAGTTCTGAGAATAAAGTCAGAATTCTGAGATCAAAGTCAGAATTCTCAAAGTCAGAATTCTGAGATCAAAATCAGAATTCTCAAAGTCAGAATGCTGAGATCAATGTCAGAGTTCTGAGAATAAAGTCAGAATTCTGACATCAAAGTCAGAATTCTCAAAGTCAGAATTCTGAGATCAAAATCAGAATTCTGAGAATAAAGTCAGAATTCTGAGATTAAAGTCAGAATCAGAATCAGAGTCAGAGACTGCGGGCTGTTCACGTCATTAGGCCTGCATGATTAATTGTTATAAAATCGCTGTCTCGATTCACCCCGTTCATGATTTAATTTTTAAATAACTTTGATTTAAAGAAAAAGGAAAAAAAAAAGACTTATGATTCTCATTTAACCCTAATGTTGTCCTCTTGTCACCTGCCTCTTGTTACCTCGTTACCTTGTTACCTCGTTACCTCGTGTATTTAATGTCTGTCCTCCCCTCGTCTCTTGCCAGATCCTTTTGTCTGGTCCTCATAATCCCGCCGTCCTGTACTTTCTTTCCCAGTCGTAGTTTTTTGCTTCGCTTTCCCCCCCGGACCGTTTGGGATTGGTATTTTGTATTTTGTGACTCTTTGTGTGCTTCTGTTGGATCCGGTATTTTGTGGACTTGAACTTTTGTTAATAAAGCCTATTCAAGCTCACTCCTGCTCCGCTTTTGGGTCCTCCTTCATTCCGCATCACCACACCTGAGCCACGTGGGACGAGATCTCGTCTCACCTCTGCTTTGTAAAAATCAATTTTTGTTAATTCGTGATGTTTGGATAGGATTTTTGTGCTTGGGAGAATGTTGTCCATAGACTCAGATGAAGTCATTAAATAAGAAGATATCAAGGTTGCATTTGGACAGAGACAAACTGCTGTGCAGCCTTGTTTTGCATTCTTACAAAGTTAGTCACTGAGGACCAGTAGTTTTAGATTTTATTTCCACATCTTTGATGTTATCTTCATCCCGCAGCTATCCTTCTGACCGCCTCCCTCCTTCACATCTAATATTCCCACTTGTTCCACTCCAAATCTCCCTCTGCTGCCGCGCTCTTTTCCTCCAGCTGCGAGGAGTTATGTAACCTCTTCCTCTCTCCTTTATCCATCCTAAAAATTCTCTTTATGCATCCCTGCACCTCCCTCTTCTTTCCCTGCACACACACAAACAACGAACACTGTTTGGTGTTCTGAGAACTTGTTTCTGTGTCTCACAGCAGCAGCAGCAGCAGCAGCAGAAGATCCCCCCCCCCCCAAAATAAAAGGAACTTGGCTGCACAAAAAAGATCAAACGCAGAAGAATTGGCTCGCTTCTGCAGGAAATGATGGGGAGGATTTTGGGGGACATGAAAACAGGAGGCGTGGGACGGGTTTGAAAGTGTTGAGTTTTAAGCCTGCAGGAGAGAGAGCGAGAGAGAGAGAGAGAGAGAGAGAGGATGGCACAGTGATTAGGATTGTAGTTTAAATTTAGAAATTTGGAGACAGGGAACCTGGCAGCCCGAGAGGATTTCTCTTCCTCGCTCCGTCTTCTTTTATGCGAAAATCGAAAATCACTTTCGTAGGC
>NW_022604060.1:0-5535 GCF_008692095.1 Etheostoma spectabile | reverse complement strand
CAAAATGCTATAAATTGAAAAGACAAAAAGATGAAAGTAGAGATTTGTACTTGCCAAAGAGCGTTGTGTGGATCATGTTATTTTGGGGAATTGATATAGAACATTGATATAGGACAACATGAGGGTTAAAACATCAGAAACCAGGTTAACGAGGGTTAATACTGCAAAAAGATGCGTCTTAGTAAAATTAATAGCGGGCAACGTCTCAGTACTTGATATTCCTGCAACGTTTCGGTACTTAATATTCAGGCAAAATGTTGTGTGCAGGCGTTTCTTTGCAGTATAAACTCACTCATAAAATGAGTAATATAATAGGAATACATTCATTTAATGTAGCACCTTTGACAGACGAAGTGATGGTGTGCATTAACGTGCCGAGCAGCTGCTTCTTCTTCAGAGTCCCTTTAATGTCCCCCAGAGACCGGTACGAAGACCACGTCCTTGTCTCACTAATGGAAGCCAATGGGCATAACCCAGGAAGAGTGATGCTACTGAAATATTACTCAACCTTAAGATTCTTCCCACAGATGAACCATAAATAAAGCACAACAGCTCCAGTCGTTGTCATGCATTGGTTTTCTCTGTGCAGCCGTGTCAGACATTAGCGGCCAGTGGGCCTTTGATGTTTACTAATGCATGCTCCCGTTGTCAACAGCAACACCCGTGTTTGTGTGTGTGTGTGTGTGTGTGTGTGTGTGTCTGCAGAGGCGGGTGACTCATCGGGGGGGGGGCCGAGGTGAGAGTGGTCACCTGTACGTGAGCTATTTACACGACTGTCTGCTGTTTATTTCAAGGTGTTTGCACGCTTGTTTACTGACCGTAGGAATAAACAGCGAGCGAGTGCAGGACTGATAGGGGCAGATTCAACCAATCAGGGAGCTGTGACAGCATGGGGGGGGGGGGGGGGGTTGGGGGGTTTTAGGGGGGAAGTGAGCCACGATTGAGAGCATTCTCGGTTGCATTTGTTTACCTGTTTCCTGAACCAGGTACACCTTTTTTTGAATCTGTTACAATCAGTACTGAGAAAACTCTGAACAAAGATCAGGATGTGATGTTAGAAACTAGAGCCGCGAAGATTAATCTGTTAATTAATTGGTTGTGTCAACAATTAATTGGATGGCCATGAACTATTTGGATAATCAATCAAAGGTTGGAGTCATTTTTTTAGACAAAAATGTCAGAGTGATTCCAGCTGGTTGATCATTAATCAAATCCTGACTTTGAGTCTAGCAACTGGCTGGTTGCTGCCACTTTTATGGCTGTGTGATTAATTAGATTGGATCAGGGGTCTTCAACAGGGGGTCCGCGACCCCTAGGGGGTCCGCGGAGGTACTGCATGGGGGTCGCGAAAGTTTTGGTTGATTAGACTTTTTTTTATATTCCCCCCCTGCAATTTTTTCCACTAATTGAAATGTCTTTAAATCCACATTAACATGAATTCAACACACTGTAGTAAACAGATAAATGGAGGCAGAAGATGTCTTTCAGTCATCAATGCACACATGGCGCTATAGGACCAGTTTGATATAACACAATGTTATACAATATATATAATTAGGGGGTCCCCGCTCCATCTCGCCATCAGTTTGGGGGTCCTTGGCCTGGAAAACGTTGAAGACCCCTGGATTAGATGATACTTTATTCATTCCACATGGGGAAATTCCCTTATTACAGCAGCAATTTCTTCAATAAAAGCAAAACAAACACACAAGAAAAACAGGCAAACAACAGCCAATGAGCAGAAGGTAGACTGGAAGTAAAGAGGCGTCAAAATAAAAGGTTTTGTAAAGTGCGGTTGCCATGATACAAGAAACAATATTGCGGTGTAAGTGACGTTAAAATTAAATTGAATGTGTAATTGGAGTAATGAAGCAAAAGTAGGTAACCATGATATAAGTTATATTTACCTGTGACCATAAATAATATGGAAAAGTAAGCACTTGTATTGAAAAAATATAAATACAGATTATATATAAGATATACAGAAAGTGTGTGGAGTAGATGGGAAAAAAACAACAGTGGGGAAATTACAATTTACACTCTGTTAGTACACACAGGGCTGGAATACACACACCTGCTCTATTCATGTGCTAATGGAGAGATGTCAGAGTGAGTGGGCTGCCGGTGCCCACTCACTCTGACAGGTGAAGTGGCATCTCTCCATCTACCAATCCACACTCCGTACTTTGATCCGTACGGGGACTTGAACCAGCGACCCTCTGGTTCCCAACCCAAGTCCCTGCTTGTGTGTACACAATGGAGATTCAGAAGTTTAAAGAGGGAGCCAAACATAACGACGTAACAGTTCATTGATTAGCTAAAAGCTGTAAAAGTGTTCAAGACCACCTAAACCCAGACCAAGTCAGACCAAGACCAGAGTGTATCGAGACCGAGACTTGGAGGTTTTGACACCGAGCCAAGACCAAGAACAAGGCCAAGACCCAAAGACACTACAAAGCAAGCTCAACATGCCCTGGATTAATTTGACTTCACCCACTTGTCTCCTTGTTGTCTCCTTTAGCGTCATGTAACACGCTTGGTTGTCTCCTTTAGCGTCATGTAACACGCTTGATCGTCTCCTTTAGCGTCTTAAAACACGCTTAGTTGTCTGTCACCTTTAGTGTCTTATAACACGCTTGGTTGTCTCCTTTAGCGTCATGTAACACGCTTGGTTGTCTCCTTTAGCGTCATGTAACACGCTTAGTTGTCTGTCACCTTTAGTGTCTTATAACACGCTTGGTTGTCTCCTTTAGCATCATGTAACACGCTTGGTTGTCTCCTTTAGCGTCATGTAACACGCTTAGTTGTCTGTCACCTTTAGTGTCTTATAACACGCTTGGTTGTCTCCTTTAGCATCATGTAACACGCTTGGTTGTCTCCTTTAGCGTCATGTAACACGCTTAGTTGTCTCCTTTAGCGTCTTAAAACAAGCTTAGTTGTCTGTCTCCTTTAGTGTCTTATAACACGCTTGATCGTCTCCTTTAGTGTCTTATAACACGCTTGGTCGTCTCCTTTATCGTCTTATAACACGCTTAGTTGTCTGTCACCTTTAGTGTCTTATAACACGCTTGGCCATCTCCTTTAGCGTCTTATAACACGCTTAGTTGTCTGTCACCTTTAGTGTCTTATAACACGCTTGGCCGTCTCCTTTAGCGTCTTATAACACGCTTGGTCGTCTCCTTTAGCGTCTTATAACACGCTTGGTTGTCTCCTTTAGCGTCTTATAACACGCTTGGTCGTCTCCATTAGCGTTTTATAACACGCTTAGTTGTCTGTCACCTTTAGTGTCTTATAACACGCTTGGCCATCTCCTTTAGCGTCTTATAACACGCTTAGTTGTCTGTCACCTTTAGTGTCTTATAACACGCTTGGTCGTCTCCTTTAGTGTCTTATAACACGCTTAGCCGTCTCCTTTAGCGTCTTATAACACGCTTGGTTGTCTCCTTTAGCGTCTTATAACACGCTTGGTTGTCTCTTTTAGCGTCTTATAACACGCTTAGTTGTCTGTCACCTTTAGCGTCTTATAACACGCTTAGTTGTCTCCTTTAGCGTCTTATAACACGCTTAGTTGTTTGTCTCCTTTAGCGTCTTATAACACGCTTAGTTGTTTGTCTCCTTTAGCGTCATATAACACGCTTAGTTGTCTGTCACCTTTAGTGTCTTATAACACACTTGGCCGTCTCCTTTAGCGTCTTATAACACGCTTGGTTGTCTTCTTTAGCGTCTTATAACACGCTTGGTTGTCTTCTTTAGCGTCTTATAACACGCTTGGTTGTCTTCTTTAGCGTCTTATAACACGCTTGGTTGTCTTCTTTAGCGTCTTATAACACGCTTGGTTGTCTTCTTTAGCGTCTTATAACACGCTTGGTCGTCTCCTTTAGCGTCTTATAACACGCTTGGTCGGGACTGTTGGCGTCCCTTTTGACGCTGTTAGGTTTAGGAAAAGGTTTTGCGTGGGTTTACGGTTCCGTGACACGCGGGAATAACGGGACCATTAAAGACACACGTAGGACACCCTGCTCTCTTATGACCTCATAAGGGGCTAGATTCCAGATCGGCCCATCTGAGCTTTCATTTTCTCAAAGGCAGAGCAGGATGTGTAACCCTCGTGTTGTCTTCCCTGCGACCTGCAACTCTGTGTTTTTCTGGGCCGAAATTTTGACAATTTGAAGTGTTTTTGTAGATTTTTTTTCTCCAATTTTTTTGTCACTTTCATTATGGTTTTTGTAGTTTGTAGTTTTTTTCCTCACATGTACCACTTTTTTTTATCACTTCTTTTTAACAAGCATTTGTCACCTTTGGCGATTTTTTTCGATTTTTTGTTTGGTCACTTTTTTCAGCGTTCTTGTCGAATTTGTCCTGCATTTTTTAAGCTTTTTACAACATTCTTTGGTTATAGTGCTGACCAAATGAAGGTGGAAAGGCCCATAATAATTATTTTGTAAACGGGTCAATTTGGAGGGAGGAGGGTTAACTTTACTTACAAAAAAAAAAGCAAAGGGTGAAGCGTTGTCTCCTCCACTGGCTGTGGTTACTCCTGAGGGGGCAGATGTGGTCTAATTAACAACTCGGCTCTCTCCAAAGTTTGAAGCTGGGGGGGGGGCGACTGTAAACACCGAGGCTCTCTGGGTCCGAGGGGCTGATTACAGGTCTCTGACAGTCTATCAGGTCCTAACGAGGCCAGAGGACCTGGACACCGCCTGAGAACGCCTCAGACAGGAGGCCGGGCACGTCTGTGACCCCTGTAGGATTCACCGGTCTGCACGGGGTTTTTAACAATGTTTTTGACATTTCTTTACATTTCTGTCACTTTTATTGACATTTCTTCACATTTTAGTCACTTTTATTGACATTTTTTCACATTTAAGTCACTTTTATTGACATTTTTTCACATTTTAGTCCCTTTTATTGACATTTTTTCACATTTAATTCACTTTTATTGACATTTCTTCACATTTAAGTCACTTTTATTGACATTTTTTCACATTTAAGTCACTTTTATTGACATTACTTCACATTTTAGTCACTTTTATTGAAATTTTTTCACATTTAAGTCACTTTTATTGACATTACTTCACATTTTAGTCACTTTTATTGACATTTCTTCACATTTAAGTCACTTTTATTGACATTACTTCACATATTAGTCACTTTTATTGAAATCTTTTTCACATTTAAGTCACTTTTATTGACATTTCTTCACATTTTAGTCCCTTTTATTGACATTTTTTCACATTTAAGTCACTTTTATTGACATTTCTTTACATTTTAGTCACTTTTATTGCCTTTTTTCGTTGCCTTTTTTTACCCTTTTGTGTCTTTCCCCCAATGATTTTATCCTTTTTTTCAATGTTTGTCAACTTCTTCTGAGCCTTTTGAAATTTTCAAGGGTTTCACCCAAAATCTTCAACGTCTTGTCACATTTTTGACACTTTATTTGACTTTTTCGTTGTCTTTTTTGACCCTTTTGTGTCTCCCCCCCCCCCCGCCCAATGATTTTGTCCCTTTTTCAACGTCCGTCAACTTCTTTTGAAA
>NW_022604059.1:0-7711 GCF_008692095.1 Etheostoma spectabile | reverse complement strand
ATGAAATCTGATGAGACCGAATATTTTTCCTTTGAGTCGATGTTCAATAAATTCCATCAAATTTGACTGTTTCCAGAAAACATTTTCATCAATATCGCTTCATATCATGTTTCATGTGGATGAAACAGAGCTTCACTCATCAGTTTTACCTTGTGCAGGGTGAAGGACACGTTCCTGAGAACAGGTGTCCCCTCAGCAGCTCTGTCTTCGGACACCAGGTTGTCCCTGTCCTCCGTGACCAGGTGGGGGGTTGGCTTGGTCCAGGACAGCGTGGCGTTCTCCATGACAACGACCGCCGATGGGCTGCCGGTGCCGTGGATGATGTAGGGCTCTGTTTCTCCGTCAGAAGTAACCTCTGAAACACACACACACAGACACACACACATACACACACACACACCACAGACACACACAGACACACACACACACACCACACACACACACACACACACACAACAGACACACACACACACACAGACACACACACACATACACACACACACACAACACACATACACACAACACACAAACACACATACACACAAACACATACACACACAAGACCCACACATACACCACACACACACAGACACACACACATACACACACACACACACCCACACACATACAACACAACACACATACACACACACAGACACACACACACAACACAACACAAACCCACACACACATACACACACACACACACACACACACACACACACACACACACACACACACACACACACACACACACACACACAAACACACATACACAACACCCCATACACACCACACACACACACACACAACACACAACACACATACACACATACACACACACACACACACACAAACACACATACACACAGACACACACACACACACACAACCACACATACACACATACACACACACACACACACACATACACACAAACACACACACATACACATACACACACACACACACACAGAGTTTAAATTATTGTTTATGGGTTTGTGTGTTTCTGTGTTTGTGTGTCTCTGTGCGTTGTCTGTGAGTTTGTGTGTCTCTGTGCGTTGTCTGTGAGTTTGTGTGTCTCTGTGCGTTGTCTGTGAGTTTGTGTGTCTCTGTGCGTTGTCTGTGAGTTTGTGTGTCTCTGTGCGTTGTCTGTGAGTTTGTGTGTCATATGCAGCAGTGTTACTATAAAGTCTAAAAGAAATAACTGGAGATTTCAGCTGTTTTCACAGCGTAGTTTCCCTGTGGATTTGGACATTTTTTGATTTGTGTCTCTCTGTTTTTGGACCTTTTGGACTTTGGACTGTGACTTTGTTTTTCTGGAGATCCATGTGTGGTTTTGTTTGTTGTGTAATAATTCTTGGTCAAAGTCCTGCCTATCATCCCTGCTTTTGGGTCCTCCATTCCGACAATCAGCACAATTGACAATTGTCACCCCAATGCATGTTACTAACTCAACTTCCTCCCTTTCCCAGAGTCTCGTGCTCTCTGAGGCCTCTGCCACTGTTTTAGGGGAGACAACGTCACCTTGAGGCGCTTCACGGACACAGCAGCTTCAGCGAGGTACCCGACGCAGGACGGCAGCACCGACAGGATGTACCTCACGCTGTTCAGCAGGGTGACGAAGGGAAACGCCTGGGGGAGAAACAGAGAGAGACCTCAACACGAGCCAGAACCAGGAAGACCCTCACGCTGTCCCGCTCAGGGTGGAGAGGGTGAAGGCCAATCAGAGGGTTGGCGGTTCGATCCCCGTCCCTGCAGTCACATGTCGAAGGACAAGACAAGACTCTGAACCCGGAATCTCCGCCAATGCCCCATAGTGGTGTGTGTGTGTATGTGTGTATGTGTGTGTGTGTGTGTGTGTGTGTGTGTGTGTGTGTGTATGTGTGAGCGTGTGCGTGTGCGTGTGCGTGTGCGTGTGTGTGTGGGGGGGGTCTCACGGTGCTGGTGCTGAGAGGTAAGCCCAGCCAGGTGTGGACCATGTAGGTGACCATGATGGCGATGATGGGGACCAGAGGGCTGATGGTGGAACTCAAGTTCTGGATCAGGGCTGCTTTCTCCAACATGTTCCTCTCTAATGTCCTGATGTCTGTCTCACACACACACAGACACACACACAGACACACACACACACACACACACACACACACATTTAGCCAATGATTTTCATATTAATTATTGATAATAAGATCTCAGTTCCTCTCAGAGTCTTTGACTCTGTATCTGTGTCTTCTCTTTGATGGAGACTCCATCTTCTTAAAGGAGCCTCACAGAAACAGTTGTCTAAAGCTGTGGTTATCACAGCAGGTCCCAGGACCCAGGACCCAGGTCCCAGGACCCAGGACCCAGGACCCAGGTCCCAGGTCCCAGGTCCCAGGTCCCAGGACCCAGGTCCCAGGACCCAGGTCCCAGGTCCCAGGTCCCAGGACCCAGGTCCCAGGTCCCAGGTCGAGACCAGAGCCTATACAAGAGACGAGATGTCCTTTTCCAGCTAAGATATAATGACCGGTAGAGACTAGACACACGAGGACAGATTCAGAAAGACATAGAGGTCCAACTGTCTCCCTGAGGTCCTCTGATGGTTCTGTTAGAGATTAAACTGGTTCCCACCAAACTATTACAGTTTTTTCCAATTGCTAACACACTAAAATGACATGCACAGCACAATTATTTAAACTGACACACAGAGAGCAAAACTTCCTCTCAAGTCTCAGAAAGTCTAAACACATTTTCTGCTTTACACACATTTTGCATTTCAAAATGGCACTTTTTAAATGCACTGAACACAGTTTCCTGCATAAGACACAACAATCTGACATAAAGTCACATGTTTGCCATTTCAAAACACTGCCATTTAAAATGACACTACATGAGCTAAATGACTAATTACATGTGCCACCTTGCCAAACACCCATTGGTTAATTGTAAACACTCCAATCAGGATGTTAGCACTATGAAAAGAATAATATTTAGGCTGCATTGTCCAAGCCCTATACATTTCTTTATTTTGTTTTTTCTAAAGGACTGAGAGACGACACCATGGTGGAGGAACATTGTTTCCCAGTATACTGGGTAACACCATATTGACAGATTTGTATGTGTTTTCAGGGAGTACTGGAAATGGATGCACATGCAATCCCACATGAGTTTATCTTTATAGATGAGGCTGGGTTCAATCTAGCAAAGAGCAGAAGAAGGGGGAGAAACGTCATTGGCCACAGAGCCATCATAGATGTTCCTGGCCAACGTGGTGGGAACATCACAGTGTGCTCTGCCATCTCCAGTATGCATGTTGTCCTCCACCGTCATGTCAACCTTGGACCATACAACACAGCACATATTCTCACATTTCTGGACAGACTTCACAACATTCTCACACTACCAGAGCATATGAATGATGCAGACCCTCAAGGAAACCGGTACGTTGTAGTATGGGACAACGTGAGCGTTCATCGTGCAGCCGCTGTACAAAACTGGTTCGCTGACCACCCACCATTTCTCGTGCGATACCTCCCACCATTCTCACCATGTCTGAACCTCAAAGAAGAGTTCTTTTCGGCATGGCGGTGGAAGGTATACGACCCGCGGCCCTTTGTGCGCGTGCCTCTTGTGCAGGCGATGGAAGAGGCATGTGATGAGATGGATGTGGGTGCAATTCAGGGATGGATAAGGCACTCAAGGTGCTCCCCCCTCGATGTCTGTGGGGGGGGGGCATATTGTCTGTGATGCCGAGATGTTGTGGACCGAACCGGCTGTGCGGCAAATGGAAAAAACTGTAATTATTTTTCTTGCTTCTTTTTTTTACTGTGATATATTTTGTCTGAAATTTTCTTTTTCAGTTTACTGTTTTTTGTAAGAATATTTTTGTTCAGTCTCATGTAAATATATCTGCAATTTGTTGCACTGACTTGTTCACTGTAGTGAAACATAAAATAATGTTTTACCAGCATGTGTGTGTATCTGCAAATATTTCTGTGCATGTGAACAATCTAAAACATATTTTAGTATTATGGCAAGGCATAGTAAAGATGAGGGTGCTTTTCATTATGCCCAACAGTGTGTAGTTGGTTAGGCAAAACTCTGGTAATATGAATGAAGTGTGTGGTTTTGTGTGTTGATTTTGATAATGCTATGTGTAGTGTTGGTTGCAGTGCTTCATTTTGCAGGAAATATGAGGTGTTTTGCAGTTTGGGTGTGTGGTTTTGTGAATTGTGTTATGTATTTTGATAAAACCAGACTAGTTTGCAAAATTGTGTGTTAGCATAGGAAAAAAACTGTAACTTCAACCGGAGACTAAACCTGGATCCAGTCTACAGCCTCCAGTCTTGATCCTGGTCCAACAGAGTCCCGCTTCAACCAGACTCCTCCCTCGCTGGACCAGAAACTTACACAACATATCAGTGTGTATATATCAGTGTGTATATATTAGTGTGTGTATATATCAGTGTGTATATATCAGTGTGTATATATTAGTGTGTGTATATATCAGTGTGTATATATTAGTGTGTATATATTAGTGTGTATATATTAGTGTGTATATATCAGTGTGTATATAGTAGTGTTATATATTAGTGTGTATATATCAGTGGTGTATATATCAGTGTGTTGCTAGTAGTGTGTGTGTATATTAGTGGGTGTATATATCAGTGTGTATATGTTAGGTGTATATGTTAGTGTATATATTGTGTTGTCATATTAGTGGGTGTATAGTGGTGTGTGAGTGTGTATTATTAGTGTGTGTATATATTAGTGTGTATCTATCAGTGTGTATATATTAGTGTGTATATATTAGTGTGTATATATTGGTGGTGTATATATATGTGTATATATCAGTGTGTATATATTATAGTGTGTATATATTAGTGTGTATATATTAGTGTGTATATTCAGTGTGTATATATTAGTGTGTATATATTCGTGTATATATTAGTGTGTATATATAGTGTGATGTATATAGTGGTAGTTTGTGGTATATATTAGTGTGTATCTATATAGTGTGTATATATTATGTGTGTATATATCAGTGTGTATTATCAGTGTGTATTATCAGTGTGTGAATGTGTGTGTATATTAGTGTGTATATATTAGTGTGTATATATTATTGTGTGTATATATTAGTGTTATCTATTAGTGTTATATATTAGTGTGTATATATCAGTGTGTATATCAGTGTGTATATATTAGTGTGTATATATTAGTGTGTATATATTAGTTGTATATATTAGTGTGTATATATCATGTGTAATATCAGTGTGTATATATTAGTGTGGTATATATTAGTGTGTTATATTAGTGTGTGTATATATTAGTGTGTATATTTAGTGTATATATCGTGTGTATATATTAGTGTGTATATATCAGTGTGTATATATTAGTGTGTATATATTAGTGTGTATATATTAGTGTGTATATATTAGTGTGTATATATTAGTGTGTATATATAGTGTGTGTATGTATTATCAGTGGGTATATATTAGGGTGTGTGTATATATCAGTGTGTATATATCAGTGTGTATATATTAGTGTGTATATATTAGTGTGTGTATATATCAGTGTGTATATATTAGTGTGTATATATTAGTGTGTATATATTAGAGTGTATATATTAGTGTGTATATATTAGTGTGTATTATTAGAGTGTATATATTAGTGTGTGTAATATTAGTGTGTGTATATATTAGTGTGTATATATTAGTGTGTGCATATATCTGTGTGTATATATTAGTGTGTATATATTAGTGTGTATATATTAGTGTGTATATTAGTGTGTGTATATATTAGTGTGTATATATCAGTGTGTATATCAGTGTGTATATATTAGTGTGATATATTAGTGTGTATATATTAGTGTGTATATATCAGTTGTAATATTAGTGTGTATATATTAGTGTGTATATATTAGTGGTGTGTATATTAGTGTGTGTATATATTAGTGTGTATATATCGTGTGTATATATCAGTGTGTATATTAGTGTGTGTATATATCAGTGTGTATATATTAGTGTGTGTATATATTAGTGTGTGTATATATTAGTGTGTGCATATATCTGTGTGTATATATTAGTGTGTATATATTAGTGTGTGTATATAGTGTGTGTATATATCAGTGTGTATATATTAGTGTGTGTGTATATTAGTGTGTGTTATATCAGTGTGTATATATTAGTGTGTATATATTAGTGTGTATATATTAGTGTGTGTATATATCAGTGTGTATATATTAGTGTGTGTGTATATTAGGTGTGTATATATCAGTGTGTATATATTAGTGTGTATTATTAGTGTGTATATATTGTGTGTGTATATTAGTGTGTGTATATATTAGTGTGTATATATAGGTGTATATATTAGTGTGTATATGTTAGTGTGTATATATTAGAGTGTGTATATATCAGTGTATATATTAGTGTGTGTGTATATTAGTGTGTGTATATTAGTGTGTGTATATATTAGTGTGGTATATAGTGTGTGTACCTATTAGTGTGTGTATATGTTAGTGTGTATATATTAGAGTGTGTATATATCAGTGTGTATATATTAGTGTGTATATTAGGGTGTGTATATTAGTGTCTGTATATATCAGTGTGTATATATTAGTGTGTGTACATATTAGTGTGTGTAATGTTAGTGTGTATATATTAGAGTGTGTATATATCAGTGTGTATATTAGTGTGTATATATTAGTGTGTGTATATTAGTGTGTGTATATATTAGTGTGTGTATATATTAGTGTGCATATATTAGTGTGTGTACATGTAGAATGTGTATATATTGTGTGTGTATATATTAGTGTGTATATATTGTGTGTGTATATATAGTGTGTATATATTAGTGTGTATATATTAGTGTGCACATATTAGTGTGTGTGTATATATTAGTGTGTATATATCAGTGTGCACATATTAGTGTGTGTGTATATATCAGTGTGTATATATCAGTGTGTTATATTAGTGTGGTATATAATAGTGTGTATATATCAGGTGCACATATTAGTGTGTGTGTATATGTTAGTGTGTATATAATTAGTGTGTGTATAATAGTGTGGTATATATAGTGTGTGTAATATTATTGTGTAATATATAGTGTGTATATATTAGTGTGCAATATTAGTGTGTATATATTAGTGTGTATATTTAGTGTGTATATATTAGTGAGTATATGTTCTGTGTATATATTAGTGTGTTGTATATGTTAGTGTGTATATATATGGTTGTAATATAGTAGTGTGATATATTAGTGTGTTGTATATTAGTGTGTGGTGTATATTAGTGTGTATATATTAGTGTGTATATATAGTGTGTGTATATATTAGTGTGTGCATATATCTGTGTGTACATATTAGTGTGCATATATTATGGTTGTACATATTAGAATGTGTATATATTAGTGTGTGTGTATATTAGTGTGTGTATATATTAGGTGTATATATTAGTGTGTATATTAGTGTGTATATATTAGTGGTTATTTGGGTGTATATATTGGTGGTATATATTAGGTGTATCTATTAGTGTGTATATCAGTGTGTATATATTAGTGTGTATATATTAGTGTGTAAATATTAGTGTGTATATATTAGTGTGTGTATATTATGTGTGTATATATTAGTGTGTATATATTAGGTGTGTATATATCAGTGTGTATATATTAGTGTGTATATATTTGGGTGTATATATTGGTGTGTATATATTAGTGTGCACATATTAGTGTGTGT
>NW_022604058.1:0-15347 GCF_008692095.1 Etheostoma spectabile | reverse complement strand
TGCTCACACACACCCACACACACACAACACAGAGAGACAGAAACAAACACACATACGCACACACACAGAGACACAGACACACACAAAGTCCAGTTTTCTGTGCGTTTTTGTCTCTTTTTTCTGCAGCGTCTTAACTGTCCGCATGCATCTTTTATTCAGCACAGACTCTGATGATGTCTGATTATTTATTATTATTATTTATTATTATTTATTATTATTATTTATTATGTCTATTTGTCTGGTTAACAGAGTGTAAAGCTGCCAGTAACACACAAGAAAACACACATGACAAAAGCATTTATAAGTTACAGACACCGTCACACAAGCACACACAGACACTCACACAGACACACACACACACACACACACACACACACACACACAACACACACACAAACACACACACACACACACACAAACACACACACAAACACACACACACACACACAGACGCAGATTGAATGAAGTGTGTCCTAAAACGACTGTTTATTCACATGGAGTCTGGTGAGTTTAGCAATGCAATTTTGCTGATATTTTTATGTTTAACAAAGGATGTTACTCTTTAACAGAAAGGTCTGTCTCCGTGGGGATCCTTTCTATGATGGTGCCAGACTCTTAAAAAAATAAATATCTGAGTCTGTCAGCGGCAAAACCAGCACTTTAGTGGATGTAAATAGAAGCTGCACAATCACCCCGTTAACTTCCATCGTAGCTTGTTCCTCTCTCGTTTAATCCTGGACCGATGTCAGAGATTAATGTTCCCATCCGTCACTTAGACACAGAAACGGGACAATAGGGGTAAAGAAAGGCAGTTACCCTTTACAAGACGTCTGTCTAAGACCAGCAGGAGATCACATATCACTCCGGTGCTTAAGGCTCTTCATTGGCTACCAGTAGGTTTTAGAGTGCATTTTAAAATTTGAATCACTACTTATAGAGCCTTGCATGGTCAAGCCCCCGCTTACATCCAGGATCTACCGCACGCTTACACTCCTGGTCTCTCTGAGGTCTTCAGACCAAGACCTTCTAGCTGTCCCCAGAACGCGTTTTAAAACCAGGGGTGATGGAGCCTTTTCTGTGGCGGCTCCAAGGCTCTGGACCTCTTTCCCTTAGACTTAAGGGCTTTGAGATCTTTGAGATCTTTGAGATCTTTGAGAGCTCTGGATTCTGTGGAATCTTTTAAAAAACACCTCAAGACTCGTCTCTTTAGACGAGCTTTTAACCGGCGATATGGCTCAGTATTTTATGTGTTGCTGTTTTATTTTATTTTTTTTTACTGTAAAGCACTTTGTGACCCTTCTTGTCTGTGAAAGGTGCGTTATAAATAAAGTTTACTTTACTTTACTTACATTTGACACCTTTTTTCCGCGGATGTTCTTCTGACTCTGTCTCTGATGTTTTTCTGTTTTCACCGACCAGGTGAATCGTGCACCAGCTTCCATCCAGGTGAGTCCCCAGAACCCCTGAACACCAGAACCAGATTCAGAGTGAAATGTGTCCAGACTTGCAGACTCAATATGTTGTTTTGTGTGTGTGAGCAGAGAGCGCCAGGCTGAACTTCTACCTGCTGGTGATGAACGGCGTGAGGGTGGTGTTCACCAAAGCTCTGGCCTTCAGCACCATCCTCACCATCAGAGCCGTGCTCTACTGACCGCAGCCGCCATGTTGGAAAACACCGTTAAGGTCCAAAATGTTAAAAAGTCTCCACATACAGGACTTAAGTTTGATGCATGTTGATTTATCCAAGGACAAATGTTATTGTCCCATAAGGCAGGTATAAAGAGATAGAGTAAGATAGTCTATAAAGAGCCTATAGTCTATAAAGAGCCTAGAGTCTATAAAGAGCCTAGAGTCTATAAAGAGCCTAGAGTCTATAAAGAGCCTAGAGTCTATAAAGAGCCTAGAGTCTATAAAGAGCCTAGAGTCTATAAAGAGCCTAGAGTCTATAAAGAGCCTAGAGTCTATAAAGAGCCTAGAGTCTAAAGAGCCTAGAGTCTATAAAGAGCCTATAGTCTATAAAGAGCCTAGAGTCTATAAAGACCTATAGTCTATAAATAGACTATAGCTCTTTAAGAGCCTATAGTCTATAAAGAGCCTATAGTCTATAAATAGACTATAGTGTATAAAGAGACTATAGTCTATAAATAGACTATAGGCTCTTTATCTATAGTCTATAAAGAGCCTATAGTCTCTTTATAGACTATAGATAAAGAGCCTATAGTCTATTTATAGACTATAGTCTATAAAGAGCCTATAGTCTATAAAGAGCCTATAGTCTATTTATAGACTATAGTCTATAAAGAGCCTATAGTCTATAAATAGACTATATTCTATAAAGAGCCTATAGTCTATTTATAGACTATAGATAAAGAGCCTATAGTCTATTTATAGACTATAGTCTATAAAGAGCCTATAGTCTTAAAGAGCCTAGAGTCTATAAATAGACTATAGTCTATTTATAGACTCTAGTCTATAAAGAGCCTATAGTCTATAAAGAGCCTAGAGTCTATAAAGAGCCTATAGTCTATTTATAGACTATAGGCTATTTATAGACTATAGTCTATAAATAGCCTATAGTCTATAAAGAGCCTATAGTCTATAAGAGCCTATAGTCTATAAAGAGCCTATAGTCTATAAAGAGCCTAGAGTCTATAAAGACCTAGAGTCTATAAATAGACTATAGTCTATAAATAGACTATAGTCTATAAAGAGCCTAGAGTCTATAAATAGACTATAGTCTATAAATAGACTATAGTCTATAAAGAGCCTATAGTCTATAAAGAGCCTAGAGTCTATTTATAGACTATAGTCTATAAAGAGCCTATAGTCTATAAAGAGCCTATAGTCTATAAAGAGCCTATAGTCTATAAAGAGCCTATAGTCTCTTTATAACTTCTTTCACATCCATACCTTGGTAGAGATCTTCTGCGAGTCCACAACTAAAAATCATATCTCTGTATTTTTTGGTTGAATGGTGATACACGATATATAATATAATTTAGAGATATATAAATCTCTAAATTTTTTACAAAGTGGGCTAAATGTTCAATGTAAACGTGCGAATGGACGTATGTGTTACTCAGTTTTTCTGCTCAAGGTGAACATGTGTTATCTTTCAATTTGTTGAAAATGTGCATGAAATTCATCCAAATATTTTTTTAATTTCTTCACATTTTGACTGTTTATGTCTTTTATACATTTCTTTTTAATCATTTGCTGCCCTTTTCAGTTCATGTTAGATTTTCACACTTTAGAAAGTGAGTTTGTTTGTGAGTTAATTTTAGCTTTTAGTGCTTTTCTCAAGCATCTGAGCCTTTTCTCTCGTCCTATAATAATAATGTGTGACATTGATGTTATCTTGATTAATATATATAATATTGATAATGTATCTTGAGAGTTTCTGTACGTTGTGTCACCTGATTGATTGATGCAGCTCATTTTTATGGTTTTTTGTCTAGTTTCCAGCTTGAGATGTTGCCTGTTTATTCCTAATAAACGTAATTCTGGATGTTGTTCTGCACACTCTTTTCTTTGTCTCTATTTGTGAGCAGGATGGGAAGGTTCCTGCGGGTTCCTGCTGGTTTCGGCAGGTTCCTGCGGGTTACCTTCGGGTTTCTGCAGGTTCCTGCGGGTTTCTGCAGGTTCCTGCGGGTTTCTGCAGGTTCCTGTGGAGTTTTGCTGTAGATATCTGGTTTGTTGTTGAGCCAGTGAGTGAGTTCAGATCTTCTCAGGTTCCCGATCAGCTTTTCATACCGTAGATGATGGCGTCCTTGTAAACACATTGTGGGTTTGAACACTCTCTTTAGCCTCGATCACACGTGGTGTACCTCAGGGATCAATTCTGGGACCATTCTTACTTTCTTTACAGACCCCTTTTTCTTTAGTAAATGTTCGTTGTGGGCGGAGCTTAGGTGGAGGCCTAGCAGTTCCTTTGACCACGTCACTAACGCTGGACGTTAACGAGTTGGAGGAAATAGGATTTCATCTGAATATGTAACGTCCAGGACCGCGATGTTAACTTTAACGGACGTAAACAGATCTGCGGACCAACTCGCTGACTCTATGGATGGACGATGGGACAGGGTTCGCTCCAGTTCACATCTACAGTTACTGGAGAGAGGAACCGGGCGTATGTAATGAGAGGCGTAACTCACAATCCCCCAAATACTGTAATCAAACCTGGGATCATTTCCAACGTTTTGTTGTTGTTTTCGGAAGTTTTCACAGTTTTTGTGTCTTTTTCTGACATTTTTTCATTGCTTATTTTAAAACTTTTTTTTTTTTTATTGGCATTTTTGTCGTCTTTTTCTGTGTTTTTTTTAATTGTTTTTAACGTCTGTCGCCAATTTTTCATTTTGTCGCCCTTTTCTGTTTTTTTGGAATTTTTTTCAACATCTGTCTCTTTTTTATTTATTATTTTGGTTGCCTTGGAAGTTTTCACTGTTTTTGCAGCTTCTTTGTTTTACTCTTTTTTTTATTGGCATTTTGTCGCCCTTTTCTGTTTTTTTAGGAATTATTTTAACGTTTGTTGCATTTTTTCAAAATTTCTGTTGCCTTTTAGAGTGTGTATCGTAGAGGCGTAATTCACATACTGTAATCAAAACTGGACAAATGTCCAAAGTTTTTGTTGCTTTTTTGCAAGTTTTCACTGTTTTAGCAGCTTTAAAAAAAAAAAAAGGTTTTTATTGTTTATTTTTAAAACTTTTTTTTTTTACATCTGTTGCCATTTTTCAACATTTTTGTTGCCTTTTTGAGCGTGTTCTGTGTCTCTGTGTCTCTGTCTCCGTGTGTCTGTTTCTCTGTCTCAGTGTGTCTGTCCCCTGTGTGTGTCTGTCTCTGTGTCTCTGTCCCCCTGTGTGTCTCTGTCTCTGTGTCTCTGTCCCCCTGTGTGTCTCTGTCTCCGTGTGTCTGTCCGCCTGTGTGTCTCTGTCTCTGTGTTTCTGTCCCCCTGTGTGTCTCTGTCTCCATGTCTGTCTCCGTGTGTCTGTGTCTCTGTCTCCATGTCTGTCTCCGTGTGTCTGTGGGTTTTCAGAGCAGCGGTTTCATCAGTTGAAACCACATTTCAACAGAAACCTGTCGCTGAAGATAAAGACGAGACAGGAAGTGAGCAGCTCGGTTTCGTACCAACAGACAGTGTCTTCACTGCTGGAGATGTGAAAAAAACATTAAATCATTTCATGATATTTGGCTTTCAGTCAGACATTAACATCAGAAAATAGATTAAAGAAGATATTTATCTTAAAGCATAAAACCTGTATATTATCCACACAGAGTTCAGTTGTTTAAGAAACAGAAAAGATTTTTTTTTTTTAGTGGGTATAACATTTGGTGTGTGTGTGTGTGTGTGTGTGTGTGTGTGTGTGTGTTTCTCAGTTGTTTCATAGAACAGGAAGGTTTTTTCTGGTCTGTTTGGATAGAGACATTACTTTTAGCGTGTATAGAGCAGCATATCTCCACCAGACTCCATGTAAATAATCACTACTTTTAGTGTGTATAGAGCAGCATATCTCCACCAGACTCCATGTAAATAATCACTACTTTTAGCGTGTATAGAGCAGCATATCTCCACATGTAAATGGGTGAATTAAGAGTTTATTCCAACCAGACCAGAGTGGTGATTGTTGGAACAGTGGAAAGATGAACCAAGACGGCTTTTGGTAGTTTTATTTAGTTTCTGTCCACTTTTGATGATGATAAAAGTAGTGATTATTTACATGGAGTCTGGTGGAGATATGCTGCTCTATACATGCTAAAAGTAGTGATTATTAACATGGAGTCTGGTGGAGATATGCTGCTCTATACACACTAAAAGTAGTGATTATTTACATGGAGTCTGGTGGAGATATGCTGCTCTATACACGCTAAAAGTAGTGATTATTTACATGGAGTCTGGTGGAGATATGCTGCTCTATACATGCTAAAAGTAGTGATTATTTACATGGAGTCTGGTGGAGATATGCTGCTCTATACATGCTAAAAGTAGTGATTATTAACATGGAGTCTGGTGGAGATATGCTGGCTGGATTGATAACTAAAGTCTCTTTCTTTCTTCTCTTTGAGTGATGGAAGCAGGAGTTCAGAGAGACGCTGCCATCTCGTGGACCTGAGAGAGTTTGTGTGAGTTTCAGTTTCTGACTCTCTTAGAAAGGGTAAAAAACAAGTTAGACAAAAAAAAGCCAGAAAATTCAATTACAAATTTACAAAAAAAGTAACTACACTTTGAGGTAAGCTACAAATATAAAAAAGGTAACAAGTTTGTTTTATTAAGTGACAAAATTGTCAAAAAACAACAAAACTGTATTTTGTCATTGATCCCAAAACTGCTGGCAGCGCCTTTTCCTGTCAGACCGAATGTTTTTAGGCCACAGGTGAAGAAACAGGTCACAGCGTTGTTCCCTTTCCTTCCTGCCGGGTACAGGATCTATAAAGGTCTCCACGCTGGGTACAGGATCTATAAAGGTCTCCACGCTGGGTACAGGATCTATAAAGGTCTCCACGCTGGGTACAGGATCTATAAAGGTCTCCACGCCTAGTACAGGATCTATGAAGGACTCAACGCTAGGTACAGGATCTATGAAGGTCTCAACGCTGGGTACAGGATCTATAAAGGTCTCAACACCGGGTACAGGATCTATAAAGGTCTCAATGCTGGGTACAGGATCTGTAAAGGTCTTTCTGCAAGTTGTAATCTCATTGCACATTTTAAGCGGGTATATGGAAACCCAGGAGCTTTGTTAGTGGAAATACTGCGTAGTCTCACGTAGACTCCACTGCCGGTTCCTGGGGCGGTTTCGTGCAGCTCTGAAAACCCAAAAAGATCCAGACCAGCGGGTTTCTTCACGTCTATGTCGGCTGAGAACTCTGAGAACCTGTTCTGGTCCACAGGAGGCAAACTAGACAAGATGGAGAGGAAAATATCGAGAAAAATCAGGACACATTTCAGGGAAAGAACTAAAACTTTGAAATGTTAGTAAATACAAAAAAGTAAACCAAACCTAGCAGCCTGAAATGGATTATGGGATACCGAGGAGCGCTTGTTTTGGACGCCTGCTGAAGATCATCACTGGACTCTGGGTAATGTTTCTGGTTTTTGGGATGTGGACTTAACAGGAAGTGGATCCTCGTGAGTTTCTGTCGTTGGCGAGTGGAAACGAAACCAGAGGAAAACTGCTTTCTGTGTAAAGATTTGAAAATATGAAAATATGAAAATATTAACAGCTGTAGAGCTGTTTCAAACAAACGTCACAAAGAAATGACGTGAAAGCTAGAGGATAAATATGTAAGTTAAGACAAAGTGTAAAAATACCTAAACCGCAGACATTTACAAGCAATTTGGCTGAATCTGGTGTCTATAACCCGATTATAATCATCTATAACCCATTTATAATCATCTATAACCCGATTATAATCATCAATAACCTGATTATAATCATTTATAACCTGATTATAATCATCAATAACCCGATTATAATCATCTATAACCCGATTATAATCATCAATAACCCGATTATAATCATCTATAACCCGATTATAATCATCTATAACGTTTATAATCATCTATAACCGATTATAATCATCAATAACCCGATTATAATCATCTATAACCTGATTATAATCATCTATAACCTGATTATAATCATCTATAACGTTTATAATCATCTATAACCCGATTATAATCATCTATAACCGTTTATAATCATCAATAACCCATTTATAATCATCTATAACCCGTTTATAATCATCAATAACCCGTTTATAATCATCAATAACCCATTTATAATCATCTATAACCCGTTTATAATAATCTATAACCCGTTTATAATCCTGCGTTTTATTCATTTTAGCCGTGGTCTTCTTCCAGACTCAGAGGAGCGGTGAGCAGCAGTTTTTGTCGCGGTGAGAGCGACGGTGTGACGGATCGGGGGGGAAACAAACTGTATCTCAGCGGAGGAACCAGACTGACCGTGGACTCTGGTAGGATTCATCTTCTTATGATTTATCATCTACAAACAGACACAAACACGTTGAAACCAGCATCAGAAAAGTCCAAAAAGTCACAAAGATTTTATAAGAAAGCAACAAATGTCGAAGAAAGTTACACAAATTCAAAAAAAGTCGTATTTAGCGTTTTATTAGCGCGATATACGTGTTTTCTGAGCGTTTTCTGAGCGTTTTCTGAGCGTTTTCTGAGCGTTTTCTGAGCGTTTTCTGAGCGTTTTCTGAGCGTTGTTGTGCGTTGTTGTGCGTTGTTGTGCGTGAGGTTTTGTGTCGGCTGCCTCTCAGAGTGTGAGAGGAAACGCAGAGAAGATGATTTTCGGGAGAGGAACTCGGCTCCGAGTCGACGCCGGTAAGACTGGTCGCCTTTAAACGGTTAGCAGCCGTTTAGATTGAGTTCATTACAGTTATTAAGTATTATCATTTTATTTTAGGATCAAGTAGTAACGAGTTAGGACTCAGGACTCTACGGATAGAGTCAATCAGCGACAACCATTCTCCTTAAAACGGAGATTTATTTGACCTGTGAACACGTTTAAAGTCAAAATTTAAAAGTCACAACAAGCTGAAGTTGGAATGAGTCACAAAAAGTTGGAAAAAAGCAGAAAAAAGTGACAAAAAATGACCAAAAAGTAGAAAACAAATGTAAAGAAGTGACAAAGAAACAACCAAAAAGTAGAAAAAAAATGGAAAAGGTGACAAAAAAAACAATCTAAAAGTAGAGAAAGCGAGTTGCGTTGCGGTGTAGTTTTGTGTAGTTTTGTGTAGTTTTGTGTAGTTTTGTGTCGGCTGTGCGTCGCGGTGTGAGAGGAGCTGGAGACAAGATGGTTTTCGGGAGAGGAACTCGGCTGATCGTCGACTCCGGTAAGACGGGAACGTTACACATTATTATATTATCTATTATTATGTTATAAAGTTACACGTTATTCCTCTAAGATGAGAAACTCTTAACACTCAATCATTCAAAATCCCCAAATTTCATACAAATACTTTATATAAGTACGTAGAGTGAAATGTGGCGTCTAGCTCCCGGAAAACTGCAGAAAGAAAGTAGAAGAAGAGAAAAGTCAATCAGTTAATCTTAAAACAACGTTTTTATGAATGGAGTTTGGTGGAGTTAATGTTACGATGCTTCATGTTGTGTGACTGGAACTGGAAATAATAAGATGATGTTTGGAAGAGGAACCAGACTAAATGTTGAACCCTGTGAGTCACTGATTTACATCATTAACTTTATTTATATGAAACATCTTAGACAAAAGTCTTAAATGTTAAAAACTAAGTTTTTTTTTAATGGAGTTTGGTTTAGCTGGTCTTTGAAAAAAGTTACAAAAACCTTTGAAAAGCAACAAAAAAACTCCGAAAGTTACAAAAACGTTCAAAAAGCGACAATTTTCTGAATGGAGTCTGGTGGAGTTAATGTTACGATGCTTCATGTTGTGTGACTAGAGGAAATGATAAGATGATGTTTGGAAGAGGAACCAGACTAAATGTTGAACCCTGTGAGTATTAATATATATTTATAAGAAGCATCTTTAACAAAAAATCTTTGCTGTTTTTTGTTTGACTAAATGAAAAAAACCAGAGTAGCAGATAAGAAAAGAGAAATAAAAAGATGCTGACAGCGATGGAAATGATTCAAGCTGCAAAAACGACAAAAATAACGACGATCAACGCTAAAAAAAGGGAAAAATGCAGCAATAAAAAAAACGACAAAACCCGGAAAAAAAAAGCAAAGTTTGTCTCTGAGAAAGAAATTACAAAAATTTTGAAAACCTATACAACAACACAAGAAAAGCTGAATAAAGAAAGCATAAGAGACATAAAAAATCATTTTTCAGTTTTCTTTTAAAGTCTTAAAATGATGTTTTTCTGCATGAAGTCTGGTTGAGTTAATGTTACGATGCTTCATGTTGTGTGACTGGAGGAGGAAATCAAAAGATGATGTTTGGAAGAGGAACCAGACTAAATGTTGAACCCTGTGAGTATTAATATACATTTATAAGAAGCATCTTTAACGTATATATAAGTACGTAGAGTGTAATGTTGCGTCTAGAAAGTTCTCAACGCAAGAAAAGCTTTAGAAAGAAAGTAGAAGAGAAATAATCATCAGTTAAATGTTAAAATGATGTTTTTCTGAATGGAGTCTGGTGGAGTTTGGCTTCAGCGTCTTCCTGAGTTTCTGCTGCGCTGCAGATGTTTAACTTTCTTAGTTTTTACCTCAAATGTTTGTCTAAAGTTAAAGAGATCGGCCTGGAAGTTATAAAAGTCGTAAAAGGGGAAAATGTAAAATAAAGTGACAAATGTCACAATAAAAACAACCATAAAACAAGAAAAAAAGTTATGGAAAGGACGTCAGAAAACTGACAAAAAAGTCAGAAGATTCTGCAAAGAAATGCATGGAGTCTGGTGGAGTTAACGTTACGATGCTTCATGTTGTGTGACTAGAGGAAATGAAAAGATAATCTTTGGAAGAGGAACCAGACTAAATGTTGAACCCTGTGAGTATTAATATAAATCATTATAATTTATATCAGAGCGACTTCACAGAGATTGACTCAATATTTCCAAAATAAAAGTAGCAGTTAAAAAAGAGAAGTTAACAACAGCTGATAGTGATGGAAATGATTTAAGCAACAGAAACATCAAGAAAAGCTCAAGAAAACGACAATAATGCTGCAAAAAAACTCACAAAAAACTGTAAAAAAAAATGACCAGAGAGCAAAAAAAAGACTAAAAAAATGACTAGAGAGACACAAAAAATATTTTTAAAAAAAGACAGAAATGTAAAATCCAATCAGTATCTAGAGACCAGGGAACGGTTTGGTTGAAAATCAACTTTGTTAAATATTCAGTTTCATGTTAAAGTGATGTTTTTCTGCATGAAGTCTGGTTGAGTTAATGTTACGATGCTTCATGTTGTGTGAATGCTGGAGGAGGAAATATTAAGATGATCTTTGGAGGAGGAACCAGACTAAATGTTGAACCCTGTGAGTATTAATATAAATTCATAAGAAGCATCTTTAAAAACTAACTTTACAGCTTTTTGTTTGACTGAATATTAATAAAACCAGAGTAGAAGATAAGAAAAGAGAAATAAAAAGATGCTGACAGTGATGGAAACGATTCAAGAGACAAAAATAAAGACAATAAAAGCACAAAAAAAAAGAAATGTGGCGATAAAAACAACAAAACCCCCAAAACACTGCAACAAAACTGAAAAAAAGTGACAAGAAAGTGGAAAAAAAAAAAGAGCAAATTTTGTCTCTTAGAAAAACCATGACAAAAATACAGAAAAATAATAAAAACAACGCAAGAAAAGCTGAATGAAGAAAGCATTAGAGACAAAAATCGTGATTCAGTTTTCTTTTAAAGTCTTAAAACGATGTTTTTCTGAATGAAGTCTGGTTGAGTTAATGTTACGATGCTTCATGATGTGTGAATACTGGAGGAGGAAATATTAAGATGATCTTTGGAAGAGGAACCAGACTAAACGTTGAACCCTGTGAGTAACTGATTTACATCTAAAATATAATCTGCAATTTAATATTTCTTTTTTTTTTTAAGTTTTAAAGCGTTAATCTAGATGGAAAATCTGCAAAAGCGACAAGAAAACGACAGAATAATTCAATGAAAAGCCACAAAAAAAACGTCCAAAAACAACAACAGCAAAAAATAATTAAAAACTAATTTTGCAGAATTCTGCTACTGTAGATTTCGTGTTGTTCTAGAAATGAGAACCGGTCCGAAAGAAAATATATGAAAAAAGTGACAAAAAGGTGACAAAAAATGCAACGATTTGTGAATGGAGTCTGGTTGAGTTAATGTTACGATGCTTCATGTTGTGTGAATACTGGAACTCAAAAGATAATCTTTGGAAGAGGAACCAGACTAAATGTTGAACCCTGTGAGTAAATGATTTACTAAATTAACATTATTTATGTGAAACATCTTATTAAACTAACTCTACTTGTAGTGTAAGAAAATGAAATACAACAGAAAACGTCAAATCCAAAGAATCAGCATCCAGAGACCAGGGAACATTTAGTAGAAAGAGGAACTCAACCTGGTTTTGTGTCTGAATCTAATGCTTCAGTTCTATAATAATAATATAAATAGGTTGTTATTTATGTAACTGGAATATAATCGTACCAGCAGAATCTTAAACCTTAAAACCATGTTTTTATGAATGGAGTCTGGTTGAGTTTGTCTCTGAGTTAATGTAACGATGCTTCATGTTGTGTGAATACTGGAGGAGGATATAAGATGATCTTTGGAAGAGGAACCAGACTAAATGTTGAACCCTGTGAGTAACCGATTTATTTTATAACTCAGAAAATAATCTGCTGATTGTTTTCTTTAAAGTTTTTTTATGGAAATCTGCAGAATTCAGCGTCTTCCTGAGTCTAAAGTTAAAGAGATCGGCCTGGAAGTTATAACAGTCGTAAAAGGGGAAAATGTGGAATAAAGTGACAAAAGTCATAATAAAAACAACCAGAAAAACACAAAAAACAACAAGAAAAAAGTGAAAAGAATGTCAGAAAACTGACAAAAAGAATGCATGAAGTCTGGTTGAGTTAATGTTATGATGATTCATGTTGTGTGTATGGAGGAAATGAAAAGATAATCTTTGGAAGAGGAACCAGACTAAATGTTGAACCCTGTGAGTATTAATATATATTTATAAGAAGCATCTTTGACGTTTATAAGTACGTAGAGTGTAATGTTGTGTCTAGCTCCAGAAAGTTCCCAACGCAAGAAAAGCTGCAGAAAGAAAGTAGAAGAGAAATAATCATTGAGTAAATCTTAAAATGATGTTTTTCTGAATGGAGTCTGGTGGAGTTTGGATTCAGTAAAGTAAACTCATAAAAGGGGAAAATGTAGAGTAAAGTGACAAAAGTCACAATAAAAACAATCATAAAAATGGAAAAAAAAGTTAAAAAGACGTCAGAAAACCGACGAAAAAGTCATGAAAATTCTGCAAAAAATGCATGAAGTCTGGTTGAGTTAATGTCACAATGCTTCATGATGTGTGAATGGTGGAAGTGGAACAAAGATGATCTTTGGAAGAGGAACCAGACTAAATGTTGAACCCTGTGAGTATTGATAAATAATAATAATCTTCTTCGTCACTCAGCGGAGTCGATAAAATGCAACAATAATGTGCAAAAACCATAAAAACGTAGAAAGAAATGTCAAAAAAGCCAGAAAAATATTCAATAAAAGTGACAAACAATTGTGGAAAAATGTGGTGGTAAATTGTGCATCTGCAGATTTTGTGTAGCCCTAAAAATGACAAACCAACAATCTGTGTGTACTACACAGTTTAATATATTTTAAATGAATGGAGTTTCTCTCTGAGTTAATGTTACGATGCTTCATGTTGTGTGACTGGAAATAATAAGATGATCTTTGGAAGAGGAACCAGACTAAATGTTGAACCCTGTGAGTAACTGATTTACATCATTAACATTATTTATATGAAGCGTCTTATTAAAATAACTCTACTTGTGCTTTTAGAGAACTCAAAAGTGGAACTAAAGCAACTAAAATCATTTGGGAAAAACATGAAGTCAAAATAATGACAGAAAAAAGAACTAAAACATCTGAAAAAAAAACATAAAAAGTGACAAAAACATAAAATCCAAAGAATCGCATCCAGAGACCAGGGAACATTTAGTAGAAAGAGGAACTCAACCTGGTTTTGTGTCTGAACAACGAGAAAACAGAGAAAAGCGAATTTAAAAGTACGTAGAGTGAAATGTAGAAAAGCTACACAAAGAATTAGAGAGAGAAATGATCATCACTCAGTTAAATGTTAAAACGATGTTTTTCTGAATGGAGTCTGGTTCAGTTTGTCTCTGAGTTAATGTTACGATGCTTCATGTTGTGTGTATGGAGGAGGAAATAATAAGATGATGTTTGGAAGAGGAACCAGACTAAATGTTGAACCCTGTGAGTAACTGATTTGCATCATTAACATTATTTATATGAAGCATCTTATGAAATTAACTCCACTTGTGCTTTTAGAGGACTCAAAAGTGGAACAACGACAATAAAAGTTTTTTTTTTTAAGTGAAAAAATGAATTAAAACCGACAAAAAACCCCAAAAAACTTCAAAAAAGTGACAAGAAAATGAGAAAAAACGCAAAGTTTGTCTCTGAGAAATAAACGACAAAAATGACAAAAAACAATAAAATAAACAACGCAAGAAAAGCTGAATAAAGAAAGTACGAGAGAACAAAAATAATCTTTTAGCTAAATCTTAAAATGATGTTTTTCTGAATGGAGTCTGGTTGAGTTAATGTTACAATGCTTCATGTTGTGTGACTACTGGAGGAAATAGAAAGATGATCTTTGGAAGAGGAACCAGACTAAATGTTGAACCCTGTGAGTAACTGATTTATTTTATAACTCAGAAAATAATCTGCTGATTGTTTTCTATATCTATTTTAAAGTTTTTTATGGAAATCTGCAGAATTCAGCGTCTTCCTGAGTTTCTGCTGCGCTGCAGATGTTTAACTTTCTTAGTTTTTACCTGAAATGTTTGTCTAAAGTTAAAGAGATCGGCCTGGAAGTTATAAAAGTTATAAAAGGGGAAAATGTAGAATAAAGTGACAAATGTCATGTTAAAAACAACCATGAAAATGACAATAAAATGAGAAAAAAGTGAAAAGGACGTCATAAAACTGACAAAGTCAGAAAATTCTGCAAAAAAATGAATGAAGTCTGGTTGAGTTAATGTTACGATGCTTCATGTTGTGTGACTACTGGAAGTGGAAATTATAAGATGATGTTTGGAAGAGGAACCAGACTAAATGTTGAACCCTGTGAGTATTAATATAAATCATTATAATTTATATCAGAGCGACTTTACAGAGATTGACTCAATATTTCCAAAATAAAAGTAGCAGATAAAAAAGAGAAGTTAACAACAGCTGATAGTGATGGAAATGATTCAGGCAACAGAAACGTCAAGAAAAGCTCAAGAAAACGACAATAATGCTGCAAAAAAACAAAAAAAAAATGTAAAAAAGTGACCAGCATGAGAAAAAAAAGCAAAGATTGTCTCTGAGTTTGTGTTTTGACAAAGAACAAAATGACAGAGTCTCTAATGTTAAAACCATGTTTTTCTGCATGGAGTCTGGTTGAGTTAATGTTACGATGCTTCATGTTGTGTGAATACTGCTCAAGATAAGATGATCTTTGGAAGAGGAACCAGACTAAATGTTGAACCCTGTGAGTAACTGATTTAAATCTAAAATATTATCTGCAATTTTTTCATTTTTTGAAATGTTTTTAGCGTTAATCTAGATGGAAAATCTACATCAAATCGACAATTAAACAAAAA
>NW_022604057.1:0-9576 GCF_008692095.1 Etheostoma spectabile | reverse complement strand
GTACTGGGACCGGTTAGGGGATTATTAAGTCCCTCTTCCAGGTCCTGCCCCCCTTCTGCAGAGTGGTCGTTAGACGGTGATTACAGTAACAAAAGGTCCCCGGGCCAGGGGGGGGGCAGATGGAACCGGTTTGGGGCGAGAGGCGTTAGGAGAAGGGTTCAGGACCTGGGTCTTTGCACAGGAATGAATCAGAGACGATAGGTTCAGGGACCAGATCTTTATACAAGTTCTTCTATGGAAGAGACGATAGGTTCAGGGACCAGATCTTTATAAGAGTTCTTCTAGGCAGAGACGATAGGTTCAGGGACCAGATCTTTATAAGAGTTCTTCTAGGCAGAGACGATAGGTTCAGGGACCAGATCTTTATAAGAGTTCTTCTAGGCAGAGACGATAGGTTCAGGGACCAGATCTTTATAAGAGTTCTTCTAGGCAGAGACGATAGGTTCAGGGACCAGATCTTTATACGAGTTCTTCTAGGCAGAGACGATAGGTTCAGGGACCAGATCTTTATACGAGTTCTTCTAGGCAGAGACACAGGTTCAGGGACCATATCTTTATACGAGTTCTTCTAGGCAGAGACGATAGTTCAGGGACCAGATCTTTATAAGAGTTCTCTAGGCAGAGACGACAGGTTCAGGGACCAGAATGTTTTATACGGTTCTTCTAGGCAGAGACGATAGGTTCAGGGACCAGATCTTTATAAGAGTTCTTCTAGGCAGAGACGACAGGTTCAGGGACCAGATGTTTATAAGAGTTCTTCTAGGCAGAGACGATAGGTTCAGGGACCAGATCTTTATAAGAGTTCTTCTAGGCAGAGACGATAGGTTCAGGGACCAGATCTTTATAAGAGTTCTTCTAGGCAGAGACGATAGGTTCAGGGACCAGATCTTTATAAGAGTTCTTCTAGGCAGAGACGATAGGTTCAGGGACCAGATGTTTATACGGGTTCTTCTAGGCAGAGACGATAGGTTCAGGGACCAGATCTTTATAAGAGTTCTTCTAGGCAGAGACGACAGGTTCAGGGACCAGATGTTTATAAGAGTTCTTCTAGGCAGAGACGATAGGTTCAGGGACCAGATGTTTATAAGAGTTCTTCTAGGCAGAGACGACAGGTTCAGGGACCAGATGTTTATAAGAGTTCTTCTAGGCAGAGACGATAGGTTCAGGGACCAGATCTTTATACGAGTTCTTCTAGGCAGAGACTGTAATCTTCACCCAACACAGGCCAGGGTTGACAGTCTCTGCCCCGAGAGACCTGGTCGGTGTTGGACAACTCGTATAAAGATCTGGTCCCTGAACCTATCGTCTCTGATTCATTCCTGTGTAGAGTGAATGTAAATCCGTGCAAATGTAACCCACATGACTTTGGGCTAATGGAATTAACATACATAAATATTGTTATTATTATTCTAATGTTTGAATTAAATCACTAAATGCATGCATGTAGACAAGTTGCTAGAAAATGCATGTAGGTAGGTGGGTTTGAGTAAGTGTCCAATCACAGTGAGAAAACTGAGTGATTGACATGTCTGTTTAAGCCAATCAGGCGTAGTTACAAATAATAGCACAGCCTACCTGTCTGAGCTGAAAAAAAAAGTGAGTTACGGGAGAGAGACGAGCATGACGGAAACAACGGGAGGTTACGGAGAAACCCTGCCGTTGTTATTGTCAACAGCTTGAGAAGTGAAGTATATTAGTGTTAGTGGTCGCGGACATAGTTGACGGTGCTTTAGTCGACGGTGCTTTAGTTGACGGTGCTTTAGTCGACGGTGCTTTAGTTGACGTGACGGTGCTTTATTGACGTTGACGGTGCTTTAGTTGACGGTGCTTTAGTGACGTTGACGGTGCTTTAGTTGACGTTGACGGTGCTTTAGTTGACGGTGCTTTAGTTGACGTGCTTTAGTTGACGGTGCTTTAGTCGACGGTGCTTTAGTTGACGGTGCTTTAGTTGACGTTGACGGTGCTTTAGTTGACGGTGCTTTAGTCGACGGTGCTTTAGTTGACGGTGCTTTAGTCGACGGTGCTTTAGTTGACGTTGACGGTGCTTTAGTTGACGTTGACGGTGCTTTAGTGACGGTGCTTTAGTTGACGTTGACGGTGCTTTAGTTGACGTTGACGGTGCTTTAGTTGACGGTGCTTTAGTTGACGGTGCTTTAGTTGACGGTGCTTAGTCGACGGTGCTTTAGTTGACGGTGCTTTAGTTGACGTTGACGGTGCTTTAGTTGACGGTGCTTAGTTGACGTTGACGGTGCTTTAGTTGACGTTGACGGTGCTTTAGTTGACGGTGCTTTAGTGACGTTGACGGTGCTTTAGTTGACGGTTCTTTAGTTGACGGTGCTTAGTTGACGGTTCTTTAGTTGACGATGCTTTAGTTGACGGTTCTTTAGTTGACGGTGCTTTAGTTGACGGTTCTTTAGTTGACGGTGCTTTAGTTGACGGTGCTTTAGTTGACGGTGCTTTAGTTGACGGTGCTTTAGTTGACGGTTCTTTAGTTGACGGTGCTTTAGTTGACTGTGCTTTAGTTGACGGTGCTTTAGTCGACGGTGCTTTAGTCGACGGTTCTTTAGTCGAAGGTGCTTTAGTCGACGGTTCTTTAGTCGACGGTGCTTTAGTCGACGGTGCTTTAGTCGACGTGCTTTAGTCGACGGTTCTTTAGTCGACGGTGCTTTAGTCGACGGTTCTTAGTCGACGGTGCTTTAGTCGACGGTGCTTTAGTCGACGGTTCTTAGTCGACGGTGCTTTAGTCAACGGTTCTTTAGTCGACGGTGCTTTAGTCGACGGTGCTTTAGTCGACGGTGCTTAGTCGACGGTGCTTTAGTCGACGGTTCTTTAGTCGACGGTTCTTAGTCGACGGTGCTTTAGTCGACGGTTCTTTAGTCGACGGTTCTTTAGTCGACGGTTCTTTAGTCGACGGTGCTTTAGTCGACGGTTCTTTAGTCGACGTTTCTTTAGTCGACGGTTCTTTAGTCGACGGTGCTTTAGTCGACGGTGCTTTAGTCGACGGTTCTTTAGTCGACGGTTCTTTAGTTCTTAGTTGACGGTGCTTTAGTTGACGGTGCTTTAGTTGACGGTTCTTTAGTTGACGGTTCTTTAGTTGACGGTGCTTTAGTTGACGGTGCTTTAGTTGACGGTCTTTAGTTGACGGTTCTTTAGTCGACGGTTCTTTAGTCGACGGTTCTTTAGTCGACGGTTCTTTAGTCGACGGTTCTTTAGTCGACGGTGCTTTAGTCGACGGTTCTTTAGTCGACGGTGCTTAGTCGACGGTTCTTTAGGTCGACGGTTCTTTAGTCGACGGTGCTTTAGTCGACGATGCTTTAGTCGACGGTTCTTTAGTCGACGGTTCTTTAGTCGACGGTGCTTTAGTCGACGGTGCTTTAGTCGACGGTGCTTTAGTCGACGGTGCTTTAGTCGACGGTTCTTTAGTCGACGGTGCTTTAGTCGACGGTTCTTTAGTCGACGGTGCTTTAGTCGACGGTGCTTTAGTCGACGGTGCTTTAGTCGACGGTTCTTTAGTCGACGGTGCTTTAGTCGACGGTTCTTTAGTCGACGGTGCTTTAGTCGACGGTGCTTTAGTCGACGGTGCTTTAGTCGACGGTTCTTTAGTCGACGGTGCTTTAGTCGACGGTTCTTTAGTCGACGGTTCTTTAGTCGACGGTGCTTTAGTCGACGGTGCTTTAGTCGACGGTGCTTTAGTCGACGGTTCTTTAGTCGACGGTGCTTTAGTCGACGGTTCTTTGGTCGACGGTGCTTTGGTCGACGGTGCTTTGGTCGACGGTTCTTTAGTCGACGGTGCTTTGGTCGACGGTGCTTTAGTCGACGGTTCTTTAGTCGACGGTTCTTTAGTCGACGGTTCTTTAGTCGAAGGTGCTTTAGTCGACGGTTCTTTAGTCGACGGTTCTTTAGTCGACGGTGCTTTAGTCGACGGTGCTTTAGTCGACGGTGCTTTAGTCGACGGTGCTTTAGTCGACGGTTCTTTAGTCGACGGTGCTTTAGTCGACGGTGCTTTAGTCGACGGTTCTTTAGTCGACGGTGCTGTAGTCGACGGTGCTTTAGTCGACGGTTCTTTAGTCGACGGTTCTTTAGTCGACGGTGCTTTAGTCGACGGTTCTTTAGTCGACGGTTCTTTAGTCGACGGTTCTTTAGTCGACGGTGCTTTAGTCGACGGTTCTTTAGTCGACGGTTCTTTAGTCGACGGTTCTTTAGTCGACGGTGCTTTAGTCGACGGTTCTTTAGTCGACGGTGCTTTAGTCGACGGTGCTTTAGTCGACGGTGCTTTAGTCGACGGTTCTTTAGTCGACGGTGCTTTAGTCGACGGTGCTTTAGTCGACGGTTCTTTAGTCGACGGTGCTTTAGTCGACGGTGCTTTAGTCGACGGTTCTTTAGTCGACGGTGCTGTAGTCGACGGTGCTTTAGTCGACGGTTCTTTAGTCGACGGTTCTTTAGTCGACGGTGCTTAGTCGACGGTTCTTTAGTCGACGGTTCTTTAGTCGACGGTTCTTTAGTCGACGGTGCTTTAGTCGACGGTTTCTTTAGTCGACGGTGCTTTAGTCGACGGTTTTTTAGTCGACGGTTCTTTAGTCGACGGTGCTTTAGTCGACGGTGCTTTAGTCGACGGTGCTTTAGTCGACGGTTCTTTAGTCGACGGTTCTTTAGTCGACGGTGCTTTAGTCGACGGTGCTTTAGTCGACGGTTCTTTAGTCGACGGTTCTTTAGTCGACGGTGCTTTAGTCGACGGTGCTTTAGTCGACGGTTCTTTAGTCGACGGTGCTTTAGTCGACGGTGCTTTAGTCGACGGTGCTTTAGTCGACGGTGCTTTAGTCGACGGTTCTTTAGTTCTGCTGGAATCGCGCCAGGAGTTTCCTCCGTGTTATTTATCTTCAACTAGTTCGACAAGTAAGCTAAAAACACCTACTTTAAGTTAAGATACATTTATCAAGTGTTGTTTGATGTATATTTTCCGTGAAAGAGTGTGTATATGTTTAGTAAGTTTACTTTTATTTCGCTAGTTGTGGCGATCTCGTGGTTGTGCTGGGTACCGCCATTTTGGGTGTGTTCAGGCTGCTACACGGAATCGGTGAGACTATTGATTCAATGAGATTGTAATTTGTTACTAACATGGTACTTTCTGTATATTGAGCATTTTCTTTGGAGATGTGACTTTGTGTATATTGTAAAACAGCTAGTTTTACATTGTTCATTGTAATGCTGTTATTTACCAGTTATGGTAAATGATAAATTGAGCTTAATAATTGACATAATTGATACTTATGATATTTCTCTGACTCTGTCTATTGGCAGGTCAGGTTTTTTTGTGTGTGTTCTGTTCCTTTCTGGTGAAGCTGTTTCACCCAGGATTGATGGCGAGCCCCCCCAGGAGTCTGGAAGAGTTTTGAGTCTGTTCATGTGCACAGCAGTGACTGTGTACATGAACAGATTGAACATTGAACATTGTGATTTTCTACAAGTGTATGTACACTTTTGACCACAACTGTATATGACTGGGATTTCAACGAATGTTTGTATTTTTGTTTTTTTTCATATCACTTACTTGAACATTGAACTGTGAACCTGAAGTGCAGAATGACACAGGTTAGAAACGTACACTAAAAGAATTAGAACTAGAAAAAACAAGAACTTTTATTTGCTGAAATTGTAAATTTTGGTATTCAAGCTGTTGTCCTTTAATTTATATGTTGTATGTGGATCCATTTACCATTTCTTTATATAAAAAGCCGGCATTGTTAAACTTCAAAGTGCTATTGTCTGAGTATCTCTGTGCTCCAGTAGTCAAACCTAGAATTCTTCTGGGGCCATAGTCATAGCAACTGAGTATTTGTTACACAAAGACCCAGGTCCTAAACCCTTCTTCTAACGCCTCTCCCCCCAAACCGGTTCCATTTGCATCCACACTGGCCTTTTGTTACTGTAATCAGCATCTAACGACCACTACGCCAAAGGGGGGCAGACCCTGCCCTGAAGCAGGACTTGGAAGAGTCAGAGGAACTTAAGACTTTGTGTTAGGTAGCCATGGGTGTGGCCTGCTTTTAAAAATCAGCTGCTGGGGGGGTCGGCAGTCAGTGTCTGTACGTGTGAGCTGCATGTGATAGATTCCTAGCTTTGGAGAAGACTCCAGGACTCTGTCAGGTCTTTGATAGTCATTCTGCCTGCTTTAGTTTGAACAGAATCCAGAGTGAGTCCAGCAGCCCCAGATCTGAGAGGAATGGAGGACAACCAGGACCCGGAGCAGCGGAGCACCGAGGTACCCAGGAGACCAGAAGCAGACTGGGAGCCTGATACCAACAAGGTCCCCAGGAGACCAGCAGCAGACTGGGACCCTGATACCAACAAGGTCCCCAGGAGACCAGCAGCAGCCTGGGAACCTGATAACAGCCATGTTCAGGTCAGTGTTCAGGACCCAGGTCCATCTTTCTGAACCCAAACTCTGCCTGGTCCTTCAGAAGCTTCTTGAAGCCTTTTTTCCACTGAGTGTATGTCATGAAAACTCGGTTTTTAATTAGGGGGGGCATGCAGAGGGAGGGCCTGTGTTTCTTGTTGACTCAGCTCCTTTTGCTTCTGAATCTGAGCCGCTTCAGGGTCTTGGCCCTTTGCCAGGTACTGCCAAGTGTGGAGGCTACGTGAGAGGGACGGGGGTGGCACATGGAGGCCGGAGACGCCACGGTTGTCTTTTAAGATAATAGAGTACTTATAACGCCCTGTTAAGGACTACTAGCCAGTCAGAAACAGAGTATGAGGCCCTGACAGTACCTAGGTAAGGACTACTAGCCAGTCAGAAGCAGAGTATGAGGCCCTGACAGTACCTAGGTAAGGACTACTAGCCAGTCAGGAGCAGAGTATGAGGCCCTGACAGTACCTAGGTAAGGACTACTAGCCAGTCAGAAGCAGAGTATGAGGGCCCTGACAGTACCTAGGTAAGGACTACTAGCCAGTCAGGAGCAGAGTATGAGGGCCCTTACAGTACCTAGGTAAGGACTACTAGCCAGTCAGGAGCAGAGTATGAGGGCCCTGACAGTACCTAGGTAAGGACTACTAGCCAGTCAGAAGCAGAGTATGAGGGTCCTGACAGTACCTAGGTAAGGACTACTAGCCAGTCAGAAGCAGAATATGAGGCCCTGACAGTACCTAGGTAAGGACTACTAGCCAGTCAGGAGCAGAGTATGAGGGCCCTGACAGTACCTAGGTAAGGACTGCTAGCCAGTCAGAAGCAGAGTATGAGGGCCCTGACAGTACCTAGGTAAGGACTACTAGCCAGTCAGGAGCAGAGTATGAGGGCCCTGACAGTACCTAGGTAAGGACTACTAGCCAGTCAGAAGCAGAGTATGAGGTCCCTGACAGTACCTAGGTAAGGACTACTAGCCAGTCAGGAGCAGAGTATGAGGACCCTGACAGTACCTAGGTAAGGACTACTAGCCAGTCAGAAGCAGAATATGAGGCCCTGACAGTACCTAGGTAAGGACTACTAGCCAGTCAGGAGCAGAGTATGAGGGCCCTGACAGTACCTAGGTAAGGACTGCTAGCCAGTCAGAAGCAGAGTATGAGGGCCCTGACAGTACCTAGGTAAGGACTACTAGCCAGTCAGGAGCAGAGAATGAGGGCCCTGACAGTACCTAGGTAAGGACTACTAGCCAGTCAGGAGCAGAGTATGAGGGCCCTAACAGTACCTAGGTAAGGACTACTAGCCAGTCAGGAGCAGAGTATGAGGGCCCTGACAGTACCTAGGTAAGGACTACTAGCCAGTCAGGAGCAGAGTATGAGGGCCCTGACAGTACCTAGGTAAGGACTACTAGCCAGTCAGGAGCAGAGTATGAGGGTCCTGACAGTACCTAGGTAAGGACTACTAGCCAGTCAGGAGCAGAGTATGAGGGCGTGCTATGCGTGTGTAAATGATTGGTTCCTGACTCGGATGTTGAGATGAGGATGGTCTCAGAGCAGAGGTCAGTAGATCATCATCTACCACGCTGTCTCATCACAGCGTTACAGTTCTTTCACTACAACTTGCAGGAAAATGTAGAATATTTGGGAACTTATGAACGTTATGAAGAGTACAGGGAGGTTCTAAAGTTTTGCCCCTCCCCCCCCCCAGGTATAAATGTTTATTAATGTCTTAAAGAAGAAAGAAAAGATGAAAAATCTCCAAAAGGATCAAATGACAGATTAGACGTTCGTATAATATGTCACAACAAGTTAGATTTTATTTCCTTATTTACACTTTCAAAATAACAGAAAACAACAAAATGGCGTCTGCTAAAGTTAGGCCCCCCCCGCAGAGTTAATACCTTGTACCCCCCCCACCCCCCTTGTTGGAGGTATCTTTCCATCTCCATATTATAAGTCTTCCAGTTCTTGGAGGTTTCTGCTCCTTTAAGGTCTATCAGAGATTTACATTATGTTGAGGTCAGGAGATCGTGAAGGCCATGACAGAACCTGCAGTTTACTCTTCTTGATGTAATCCAGCGTGGATTTTGAGGTGTGCTTAGAAGAAGCCATGGTGCTGATTGTTGGGGGCGGGGGGGTCAGATGAGTCTGGGCCATGGTGCTGATTGTTGGGGGGGGGGGTCAGATGAGTCTGGACATTTAAAACCTTAAGATGACATCACCTGGTCTTTCCAGACGATGATTGAGAACAATCCATGACACTGTCAGGTCTCAGCTTTCCAAAGGGGGGGGGGGGGGGGGTACATGCTAGAAACTCTGCAGGGGAGGGGGGGGGGGGGGTACAAGGTATTAATTAATTGCAGGGGGGCCAAACTATTGCAGACGCCATTTTTGTTGTTTTCTGTTATTTTGAAAGTGTAAATGATGAAATAAAATCTAACTTTGTGTGACATATCATACGAATGTCTAATCTTTCATTTATGTTTTTTGGCGATTTTCCATCTTTTCTTTCGTCTTCATGCATATTAATACACATTTGTACCTGGGGGGGGGGGGGCAAACTTTCAAACCACAATGTACATTTGCTTCCATAATAACATGTCTACAATTTACACAAACATACCTTCATTTTGTCATAAATTATTGTATGATGAGTTGAAGTCGTGAGCAAGTCCAGGGTTTAAAGGTTGTTCACTAACGCTCTATCTCTGTTTGTCTGTTGCTATAGAAACGGAGTGACAACGTGATTTGTCAACACTGTGACAAATCCTTCTCAACATCTGGATATTTAAAGATTCATCAGAGAGCTCACACTGGAGAGAAGCCGTTCAGCTGTGATCAATGTGGGGCAGCTTTCACACAAAAGGGTAACCTAACAAACCATCAACGCATTCACACTGGAGAGAAACCACACAGCTGTGATCAATGTGGGAAAACATTTGCTGAGAGTGGTCACCTTAAACGACACCGGCGCATTCACACCGGAGAGAAACCGTACAGGTGTGATCTATGTGGGAAAACTTTTACTGAGAGTAACCACCTTAAAAGACACCAGCGCATTCACACCGGAGACAAACCGCACAGCTGCGATCTCTGTGAGAAAATGTTCAAAACTCCAGAACATGCTGAAAGCCACCGGCGCGTTCACACCGGGGAGAAGCCGTACTGGTGTGATCAATGTGG
>NW_022604056.1:0-11971 GCF_008692095.1 Etheostoma spectabile | reverse complement strand
AAAAATAGTTTTAATGTGTTCTAGTAGAGACTGATGCATTTCCTGAGATAAAGACAATATTTGTTAATAGATTATGAAGTAACATTTTATTTAAGAATTGATTTTAAATCCTCAAATAAGTCCCGCGGGACTGAAATAGGGGAGGACCCACCATGGTTCCCTGAGGAACTCCTTAATGAGGGTAGATCCTGCTGGTCCTCTGAGCTATGTAATATAAGCCGGTGTTATTGGGGTCTTTTGAAAAAGACATTTGGTTTTTCCGATTTTGTGTCTTTTAGTTCAGTCTCATCAACTTTCCTTGATGGAGTCCAGACTGACAGACGGACACAACACCACCACAGGTAGACGTATATTTACACTCACCTTTCTATTCTGGACTTTACCTTAAATCCAGACTCAGTGAATGTATGAATTAATTATCTGATTGTTGATCAGCTCTGGAGGTGAGACTGAGATCCACTCAGACACAACTGGAACAGCTGGAGAATCACGCTGCAGGTACATCATCATCTCTTCAATGCTACTATTAATTCATTATTAATTACACAGTAAATAAAACATGAATGGTTTCCTGTTCAGCTCTGGAGGTCAGACTGGGTGATGGTGAGGAACAGCTGGAACATCTGAAGACAGAAAACTCAGGTACACACCTTCAGCATATCTTCAGACTAAAACTGTGGAGGACCCAACATGGTTCCCTGAGGAACTCCTTCATAAGTTAATTAACCCTAAGGGTTTTTTTCTTTAGAGCTGGAGGTCAGACTGAGTGATGGTGAGAAACAGCTGGAACATCTGAAGACAGAAAACTCAGTTCAGTCTGAACAACTTTCCTCGTTGGAGTCCAGAATGAACATTACACACAACACTACAGGTAGATTTATATTTACTTTATTATTTTCATTAACACAAGTGATCATCTGGTATAAATTAATCAGATATTTACAGTTTTCTCTTCAGAGCTGGAGGTCAGACTGAGTGATGGTGAGAAACAGCTGGAACATCTGAAGAAAGAAAACTCAGGTACACACCTTCAACATATCATTAGACTTAAATAGGGGAGGACCCACAATGGTTCCCTGAGGAACTCCTTAATGAGGGTATGTGTCCTTCCCCCGATGATTTTGTCACCTTTTCAACGTTTCTCAACTTTTTCTGAGCCTTTTGAAATTGTTGTGGGCTTCCCCAATTTTTTAAAGTTTTTTTTTTACATTTGTCACTGTTTGAATTTTTTAAATTATTTTTGTCACTTTAATTGACATTTTTCTCTTTTTGTTTTACACTTTTTTTAAAGTTCTTTTACCGATTGTTTTTTTCTCCAAATGCTTTAAAATTGACAAAAAAACATATAAAACGTTACAAACAAGCGTCAACAAAAGTATTGATTTTCAATTTTGGCGGGAAGACAACACAAGGCTTAACACTAGTGGTAATTAGTTATTAATTAATCAGATAGTTACTGTTTTCTCTTCAGCTCTGGAGGTCAGACTGAGTGATGGTGAGAAACAGCTGGAACATCTGAAGACAGAAAACTCAGGTAAACACCTTCAACATATCTTCAGACTAAAACTGTGGAGGACCCAACATCGTTCCCTGAGGGACTCCTTCATAAGTTAATTAACCCTAAGTTGTTTTCTCTCCAGCTCTGGAGGTCAGACTGAGTGATGGTGAGAAACAGCTGGAACATCTGAAGACAGAAAACTCAGGTACACACCTTCAACATATCTTCAGACTAAAACTGTGGAGGACCCAACATGGTTCTCTGAGGAACTCCTTCATAAGTTAATTAACCCTAAGTAGTTTTCTCTTCAGCTCTGGAGGTCAGACTGAGTGATGGAGAGAAACAGCTGGAACATCTGAAGACAGAAAACTCAGGTATACACCTTCAACATATCATTAGACTTAAATTTTGGAGGACCCACCATGGTCCCCTGAAGAACTCCTTAATGAGGGTAGATCCTGCTGGTCCTCTGAGCTATGTAATATAAGCCGGTGTTATTGTTTTTTTTGAAAACTACATTTTTTTTTTGATTTTGTGTCTTTTAGTTCAGTCTCATCAACTTTCCTTGATGGAGTCCAGACTTACAGACGGACACAACACCACCACAGGTAGACGTATATTTACACTCACCTTTATATTCCGGACTTTAACTTAAATCCCGACTCAGTGAATGTATGAATTAATTATCTGATTGTTGATCAGCTCTGGAGGTGAGACTGAGATCCACTCAGACACAGCTGGAACAGCTGGAGAGTCACGCTGCAGGTACATCATCATCTCTTCAATGCTACCATTAATCCATTATTAATTACACAGTAAATAAAACATGAATGGTTTCCTGTTCAGCTCTGGAGGTCAGACTGGGTGATGGTGAGAAACAGCTGGAACATCTGAAGACAGAAAACTCAGTTCAGTCTGAACAGCTTTCCTCGTTGGAGTCCAGACTGAATATCACAAACAGAAACACCACAGGTTGACCTATATTTACTTTATTATTTTCATCAACACAATTGATCAATGGGTATAAATTAATCAGACAGTTATTGTTTTCTCTTCAGCTCTGGAGGTCAGAGTGAGTGATGGTGAGGAACAGCTGGAACATCTGAAGACAGAAAACTCAGGTAACACTGAAGGTTTCAATCTAACTTCAGATTGTTAAATGTTGTCTGAATAAAGTAGAAAATAGTGTATTTTAGCTCAAACTGTGCATGTAGTGCTTCTTCAAACTGAAACTGTGGAGGATCCAGTAAGGTACCCTGAGGAACTCCTTCATCATCCTGATAATACAGATGATTAAATTCCCTTTTTATGTTTTGATGCAGACTTTGTTTTGATTTTGTGTCTTTTAGTTCAGTCTTATCAACTTTCCTTGATGGAGTCCAGACTGACAGACGGACACAACACCACCACAGGTAGACTTGTATTTACACTCACCTTTCTATTCTGGACTTTACCTTAAATCCAGACTCAGTGAATGTATGAATGAATTATCTGATTGTTGATCAGCTCTGGAGGTGAGACTGAGATCCACTCAGACACAGCTGGAACAGCTGGAGAATCACGCTGCAGGTACATCATCATCTCTTCAATGCTACTATTAATTCATTATTAATTACACAGTAAATAAAACATGAATGGTTTCCTGTTCAGCTCTGGAGGTCAGACTGAGTGATGGTGAGGAACAGCTGGAACATCTGAAGACAGAAAACTCAGGTACACACCTTCAACATATCTTCATACTAAATCTGTGGAGGACCCAACATGGTTCCCTGAGGAACTCCTTCATAAGTGAATTAACCCTAAACTGTTTTTTCTTCAGAGCTGGAGGTCAGACTGAGTGATGGTGAGAAACAGCTGGAACATCTGAAGAAAGAAAACTCAGGTACACACCTTCAACATATCATTAGACTAAAACTGTGGAGGACCCAACATGGTTCCCTGAGGAACTCCTTCATAAGTGAATTAACCCTAAACTGTTTTCTCTTTAGAGCTGGAGGTCAGACTGAGTGATGGTGAGAAACAGCTGGAACATCTGAAAACAGAAAACTCAGGTAACACTGAAGGTTTCAAACTAACTTCAGATTGTTAAATGTTGTCTGAATAAAGTAGAAAATAATGTATTGTAACTCAAACTGTGCATGTAGTGCTTCTTCAAACTGAAACTGTGGAGGATCCAGTAAGGTACCCTGAGGAACTCCTTCATCATCCTGATAATACAGATGATTAAATTCCCTTTTTATGTTTTGATGAAGACTTTGTTTTGATTTTGTGTCTTTTAGTTCAGTCTCATCAACTTTCCTTGATGGAGTCCAGACTGACAGACGGACACAACACCACCACAGGTAGACTTGTCTTTACACTCACCTTTCTATTCTGGACTTTACCTTAAATCCAGACTCAGTGAATGTATGAATGAATTATCTGATTGTTGATCAGCTCTGGAGGTGAGACTGAGATCCACTCAGACACAGCTGGAACAGCTGGAGAATCACGCTGCAGGTACATCATCATCTCTTCAGTGCTACTATTAATCCATTATTAATTACACAGTAAATAAAACATGAATGGTTTCCTGTTCAGCTCTGGAGGTCAGACTGGGTGATGGTGAGAAACAGCTGGAACATCTGAAGACAGAAAACTCAGGTACACATATTCAAAATATCTTCAGACTAAAACTGGGGAGGACCCAACATGGTTCCCTGAGGAACTCCTTCATAAGTGAATTAACCCTAAACTGTTTTCTCTTTAGAGCTGGAGGTCAGACTGAGTGATGGAGAGAAACAGCTGGAACATCTGAAGACAGAAAACTCAGGTAACACTGAAGGTTTCAATCTAACTTCAGATTGTTAAATGTTATCTGAATAAAGTAGAAAATAGTGTATTTTAGCTCAAACTGTGCATGTAGTGCTTCTTCAAACTGAAACTGTGGAGGATCCAGTAAGGTACCCTGAGGAACTCCTTCATCATCCTGATAATACAGATGATTAAATTCCCTTTTTATGTTTTGATGCAGACTTTGTTTTGATTTTGTGTCTTTTAGTTCAGTCTCATCAACTTTCCTTGATGGAGTCCAGACTGACAGACGGACACAACACCACCACAGGTAGACGTGTATTTACTTTATTATTTTCATCAACAGAAGTGATCATCTGGTATTAATTAATCAGATAATTACTGTTTTCTCTTCAGAGCTGGAGGTCAGACTGAGAGCTGGTGAGAAACAGCTGGAAGATCTGAAGAAAGAAAACTCAGGTACACACCTTCAACATATCATTAGACTGAAATAGTGGAGGACCCACCATGGTTCCCTGAGGAACTCCTTAACCCTCGTCTGGTATTCGGGTCAAATTGACCCATTTCACATTTTTACAAGAAGAAAAATGGAACAAGTTACATTTTTTCTACCTGAAATCAGCGTCCTTTCTTTATTTTCTGTGATAAACATGTATTCCTGATTCAATTCAGAACATTATTCTGGATACGACACTTATGTTGTTTCCATAGTGGATTTTTAACATGAATTATAACCTTATGAAAAAAACTAATCCCACTTCAATTTTTTATTGTGTGCTAGTAGAGACTGATTGCATTCCCTAAACATACATGTATATACTATATATATATATATATATATATATATATATATATATATATATATATATATATATATATATATATATATATATATAACATTGATATAGGACAACACAAGGGTTAAACATATCATTAGACTTAAATAGTGGAGGACCCACCATGGTTCCCTGAGGAACTCCTTAATGAGGGTAGATCCTGCTGGTCCTCTGAGCTATGTAATATAAGCCGGTGTTATTGGGGTCTTTTGAAAAAGAATTGTTTTTTTCCGATTTTGTGTCTTTTAGTTCAGTCTCATCAACTTTCCTTGATGGAGTCCAGACTGACAGACGGACACAACACCACCACAGGTAGACGTATATTTACACTCACCTTTCTATTCTGGACTTTACCTTCAATCCAGACTCAGTGAATGTATGAATTAATTATCTGATTGTTGATCAGCTCTGGAGGTGAGACTGAGATCCACTCAGACACAGCTGGAACAGCTGGAGAATCACGCTGCAGGTACATCATCATCTCTCCAATGCTACTATTAATTCATTATTAATTACACAGTAAATAAAACATGAATGGTTTCCTGTTCAGCTCTGGAGGTCAGACTGAGTGATGGTGAGGAACAGCTGGAACATCTGAAGACAGAAAACTCAGGTACACACCTTCAACACATCTTCATACTAAATCTGTGGAGGACCCACCATGGTTCCCTGAGGAACTCCTTCATAAGTGAATTAACCCTAAACTGTTTTTTCTTCAGCTCTGGAGGTCAGACTGAGTGATGGTGAGAAACAGCTGGAACATCTGAAGACAGAAAACTCAGTTCAGTCTGAACAGCTTTCCTCGTTGGAGTCAAGACTGAATATCACACACAGAAACACCACAGGTTGACCTATATTTACTTTATTTTCATCAACACAAGTGATCATCTGGTATTAATTAATCAGATATTTACAGTTTTCTCTTCAGAGCTGGAGGTCAGACTGAGTGATGGTGAGAAACAGCTGGAACATCTGAAGAAAGAAAACTCAGGTAACACTGAAGGTTTCAAACTAACTTCAGATTATTAAATGTTGTCTGAATAAAGTAGAAAATAATGTATTGTAACTCAAACTGTGCATGTAGTGCTTCTTCAAACTGAAATTGTGGAGGATCCAGTAAGGTACCCTGAGGAACTCCTTCATCATCCTGATAATACAGATGATTAAATTCCATTTTTATGTTTTGATGCAGACTTTGTTTTGATTTTGTGTCTTTTAGTTCAGTCTTATCAACTTTCCTTGATGGAGTCCAGACTGACAGACGGACACAACACCACCACAGGTAGACTTGTCTTTACACTCACCTTTCTATTCTGGACTTTACCTTAAATCCCGACTCAGTGAATGTATGAATGAATTATCTGATTGTTGATCAGCTCTGGAGGTGAGACTGAGATCCACTCAGACACAGCTGGAACAGCTGGAGAATCACGCTGCAGGTACATCATCATCTCTTCAATGCTACTATTAATCCATTATTAATTACACAGTAAATAAACATGAATGGTTTCCTGTTCAGCTCTGGAGGTCAGACTGGGTGATGGTGAGAACAGCTGGAACATCTGAAGACAGAAAACTCAGGTACACATATTCAAAATATCTTCAGACTAAAACTGGGGAGGACCCAACATGGTTCCCTGAGGAACTCCTTCATAAGTGAATTAACCCTAAACTGTTTTCTCTTTAGAGCTGGAGGTCAGACTGAGTGATGGAGAGAAACAGCTGGAACATCTGAAGACAGAAAACTCAGGTAACACTGAAGGTTTCAATCTAACTTCAGATTGTTAAATGTTATCTGAATAAATTAGAAAATAGTGTATTTTAGCTCAAACTGTGCATGTAGTGCTTCTTCAAAGTGAAACTTTGGAGGATCCAGTAAGGTACCCTGAGGAACTCCTTCATCATCCTGATAATACAGATGATTAAATTCCCTTTTTATGTTTTGATGCAGACTTTGTTTTGATTTTGTGTCTTTTAGTTCAGTCTCATCAACTTTCCTTGATGGAGTCCAGACTGACAGACGGACACAACACCACCACAGGTAGACGTGTATTTACTTTATTATTTTCATCAACAGAAGTGATAATCTGGTATTAATTAATCAGATAATTACTGTTTTCTCTTCAGAGCTGGAGGTCAGACTGAGAGCTGGTGAGAAACAGCTGGAAGATCTGAAGACAGAAAACTCAGGTACACACCTTCAACATATCATTAGACTGAAACTCAGGTAACACTGAAGGTTTTAAACTAACTTCAGATTAATGAGTTTTTTAATAATGAATTAGAAGCTGAAATCTTTGTTAAAGTCAGTCAATATGATCGTTTTGACCCGTTTGATTATGAATCATCAACAGAAGATTCTTATAAAATCTGTTTCTGGTTTTTCTTTTGTTTTCTCAGTTTTCAGCGTCAGACTCAATGAAACTGATGAGATTCTGAAGCAGCTAAAAAACATCAACTCAGGTTTGGACTTTACTTCTTTTTCTTTCATCTTCACTTTGAGATGTTAATATGTGCCTGCTGGACAAAATAATTCTTCCTCCGGTTTTAAAACAACTTGAGCCACATCCACCAGCTCCAACCTGGGGGTCCCGAGGTGTTCCCAGGCCAGGTTGGAGAAATAATCCCTCCACCTGGTCCTGGGTCTTCCACGAGGCCTCCTCCCAGCTGGACCCTCCACTTAGTCCTGGGTCTTCCCTGAGGCCTCTTCCAAGCTGGACCCTCCACCTAATCCTGGGTCTTCCCCGAGACCTCCTCCCAGCTGGACGTGCAGCATCAGTATTAAAAGGGAACTTTTTCTTCCAGGTGACCTGAAGGTGGCGTTCTCCGCTGGTCTCACGGATTCAGGATCAGTCGGACCCTTCAACATTGAGACAACTCTGGTCTTCTCCAAAACCATGTCCAACATCGGCCAGGCCTACAACCAGACCGCAGGTAAACCACATTACTCTAAAGGTGTGTTTAGGTGCATTCTGGGCGTGCTGGTCTTACAGGGAGGTGTGTTCAGGTGCATTGTGGGCGTGCTGGCCTTACAGGGGGGTGTGTTCAGGTGCATTCTGGGCGTGCTGGTCTTACAGGGTGGTGTGTTCAGGTGCATTCTGGGCATGCTGGTCTTACAGGGTGGTGTGTTCAGGTGCGTTCTGTGCGTCCTGGTCTTACAGGGTGGTGTGTTCAGGGACGCACACTATGCTTGTTACACACACAGGGACACAGAGGATCTCTGCCAGGTGTGTTAATGTTTCCCTTCTCTGTGTCTGCCAGGTGTTTTCACGGCTCCCGTCAGAGGACTTTACTTCTTCAGCTTCACGGCTGCAGATTACCTGAAAGGTTACATGGGTCTCTACCTGTACAGGAACAACCAACCAATCCTCTTCAACCTGGACCTGAACGACCACGGCGGCTACGCCTCCACGTCCAACGCCGTCGCTCTGCAGCTGGAGGGGGGCGACCAGGTCCGCCTCAGTCTGCCGGCCAGCTACCGGCTCTACGACGACTCCCGAAACTTCAGCGTCTTCTCCGGATTCCTGCTGTTTGCCCTCTGAGGTCTGACAGTCCCAGGACCAGGACCAGGACCAAGGTACAAGTGAGACATCCTGTCTGCATAAACTATCCTTTTAGCTGTCAGACTGGACCAAAGAGACTGGACTTTTATTTTGGTAGAGACTTCCTGTGGTTACAACCAGTATGGATGTGTTTAAGTCAATGAAGCTCATAATTATTAAAAGGTAAGCTTGTATTTATATCAACCTGGACTCAATATCCCATCATGCATTGGTGTCTGAGAGTCTGATGAAAACTAGAAACAAGCTGTAATGTAACCCTACAGGACAGATGTAGAAGTAGTGATTATTTACATGGAGTCTGGTGGAGATATGCTGCTCTATACACGCTAAAAGTAGTGATTATTTACATGGAGTCTGGTGGAGATATGCTGCTCTATACACGCTAAAAGTAGTGATTATTTACATGGAGTCTGGTGGAGATATGCTGCTCTATACACGCTAAAAGTAGTGATTATTAACATGGAGTCTGGTGGAGATATGCTGCTCTATACACGCTAAAAGTAGTGATTATTTACATGGAGTCTGGTGGAGATATGCTGCTCTATACACACTAAAAGTAGTGATTATTTACATGGAGTCTGGTGGAGATATGCTGCTCTATACACGCTAAAAGTAGTGATTATTAACATGGAGTCTGGTGGGTTTGGTGATGGAGATTTCGGGGCTGCAGCGGTCTCTTAATATTTGACCTATTTTAAAGACTGCTGTTCCCATCAGTCACTCAGACATGACGGAGGTAGAAGAATGCTGACGTTTCCCTTTAAAGGGGCAGTGTCTAACGTGTGTAGTTCATGATCCAAAACACGCCGGCCCTTTAAATAACCTTTTATAAAAACACAAACATCTAAAGAAGTCTCAAAATTTTATTAAATTTTGACCAAAAAAACAACATTTCAGCTTCGTATTTGTGTGTTAGAGAAAGTTAAAACCGTGTTCCTCTAGCAACAATTATAAAAATGTACATTTAACAATATTTTAGAAAAAGAACTCATCAGGGTTCAGTAGTCTGGCTGTTAGCTCTGATTAGCACCAACTGCTAGTGGGGACAGGAAGAGGAGCACAGATACAAAATAAAACATCCGGTAGATTTTCAAAATAAAATAGAGCGTGCCCCTGGCGGATCATAGTTTGATTTTCAAAATAAAATACCTCATGCTCATGGCGGATAGTGCGGGACAGGAAGTGGAGCACAGAGACAAAATAAAACATCAGGTTAATTTTCAAAATAAAATACCCCATGCTCATGGCAAATCATACCTTCCTGCTCTACACCTGGAAGACGTCATAATAGGAGACAGGAAGTCCACAGCTCACAGGTTTTGTAGTTCTGTTTATAGAAACTACATCCCGTTATATCGCGAGATCACACGTGCCTTTTGTGGGTCGTCGTGGCAACAAATCCGGACCTGGTGGGCCGACACGCAGTTGGTGGAAATCAAAGTTAAACTGTAACATCAACAGAATAAATACAAACTACAAATCGCACTTGAACGCATCATCTGTGTTGGGTTCAAGTGAACTCAGGAAAAGAAATGTTCATCCAACAAAAAGAACAATAAAGTTTGTTCAACTCAAAAGACGTCTCATATTGGTCCTTTAAAAACGCTCAATAATCAGCTGGAGTCACATGACTCAGCGTTAAAGAGATCACATGACTCAGCGTTAAAGAGACATCACATGACTCAGCGTTAAAGAATCACATGACTCAGCGTTAAAGAGACATCACATGACTCAGCGTTAAAGAGATCACATGACTCAGCGTTAAAGCAGACACATGACTCAGCGTTAAAGAGATCACATGACTCAGCGTTAAAGAGAGATCACATGACTCAGCGTTAAAGAGATCACATGACTCAGCGTTAAAGAGAGATCACATGACTCAGCGTTAAAGAGATCACATGACTCAGCGTTAAGAGAGATCACATGACTCAGCGTTAAGAGAGATCACATGACTCAGCGTTAAAGAGATCACATGACTCAGCGTTAAGAGAGATCACATGACTCAGCGTTAAAGAGATCACATGACTCAGCGTAAAGAGAGATCACATGACTCAGCGTTAAAGAGAGATCACATGACTCAGCGTTAAAGAGAGATCACATGACTCAGCGTTAAAGAGACTCACATGACTCAGCGTTAAAGAGATCACATGACTCAGCGTTAAAGAGATCACATGACTCAGCGTTAAAGAGAGATCACATGACTCAGTCAAGAGTCTTTCAAGACAAAAATCTGACATTTCTTTCACATTTTTGTCACTTTTATTGACATTTTCTCTCTTTCTAGTTCTTTTACCAATTATTTTTTTCTCCAAATGTTGTAAAATTGACCAAAAACACCCAAAATGAAATGAGAGCAGTGAGCTGATGATTAACGTAGCGCGTGAGGAGCGTCGTTGGGAAACATCCTCGTTAATTTATAAGTTAAAGAAACCCAAATCTCTGAAATAGAAACTTTTAGGAAAAGAGTCAGATCAGACCTGAAGACACCGGGGGTAAAAAACATTAAAAAATGACAAAAACTAGGAATAAAATTGACAAAAATGTTGAGAAAAGTGTAGAAAAATAACAAATTGTTGAAATTTCAACTTTTTCCGACACATTTGTCACTACAGACCTAATTAAAAAAGTCAAAAAGTGACAAACAACGGGACTAAAAGTGACCGAACGTTGGTAAACCCAAAGCTGCCGTCGCCGTGACGACGCGAGGTTCAAGTCTGGTTCTGGCCCCGGAGGCGAACCCGGGTCAGAGCGGAGCGGGGTCCGTCCTCCGGTGGACGGCCTGCAGCAGCAGCAGAGAGTACTCCTCCAGCATGGCCGCCGTCCTCGCCCCCCCCAGCCCCCCCAGCCCCCCCAGCCCCCCCTCCACTCCCAGCATGCTCGGCGCGCCGAGCGGCAGACACTGGAGCTCCGCCCTCATGGCCTGGAAGGCCTCTGATAGGACGACGGCCATCTGGCGCTGGTCGTCGTGGGAGGAGCCGCTCACCTGGAGAGAGAGAGAGAGACAGGTTAGAGAGAGAGACGGGTTAGAGAGAGAGACAGGTTAGAGAGAGAGAGACGGGTTAGAGAGAGACAGGTTAGAGAGAGAGAGACGGGTTAGAGAGAGAGACGGGTTAGAGAGAGAGAGACAGGTTAGAGAGAGAGAGAGACAGGTAGAGAGAGAGACGGTTTAGAGAGAGAGAGACGGGTTAGAGAGAGAGACGGGTTAGAGAGAGAGAGACGGGTTAGAGAGAGAGAGAGAGACAGGTTAGAGAGAGAGAGAGACAGGTTAGAGAGAGAGACGG
>NW_022604055.1:0-8160 GCF_008692095.1 Etheostoma spectabile | reverse complement strand
CCTTCCACTGGCTTGTTGCAAATGATGTGGGATACATGGAGTAGTAAGCTAGTATATTCACCTACTATTGTTGGCTGTGCCTTTTTTTTGGATTGCATGTTTAAAATAAATATTTTACCCAAAACTACTTTATTCAGTCTTTATTATTTATCTATGCAAATGGTTTTTTTTTACTCATCATTTTAAATACAGTTTGGCTCATGATGATGACAATGGTATTAAGTTATAGGTATGGTATAAGTACCATATTAACCCACAAAAAACTATTTATTCTACTTTTCAACTTCCATTTTTTACCCACTTGTCACATAAATCACACTTTTTAATGTAAGCCAATCAGTTTAGTCAATATTAAGTTATTGAAGCACATGTATGACATGTGCCTGCTGAAAACTGAAGATATATCTTAAAATATTACTTAAGAACTACTTTTTCTTTTGAAATCAAACTGAGTTCCAGCATGCTAGCAAACAGACCACATCACCACTCTGTCATTACTGTAGCTGCACAGGGTGGTTCATACGTGTTTACAGGGAGGGAACCATGGGAAATCTCTCATTTCTGCAATGTTCACACACTACAAACGAGTGAGCACAACATCAATTAATTACATACGTGTGCGTGTATACATATATATATATATATATATATATATAGAGAGTGTGTGTGTGTAATTAATTGATGTGCTCACTCATTTGTATGTGTGTGTGGCGTGATTGGAAATTGTATTGTCTGTTTCTATCTATCCATGTAGATAGATAGATAGTATCCCAGGTCACACAGGGGCAAAAGAGCTGTCAAAGCATTTGATTTACCACCTGATGTACCCTTCTGCTACACCTTCATCCTACTTTTGAAAACCTTTAAAGACCAGCTCCACTGGACCAAGATCTGTGTGTAGCAACAAGTTCCAAGTCCAAGGAGCACCATACACAGACGCATAAACCTTTTTTTTGCATTTCAAGATGGACGTTGAGGACATAGAGATAGAGTAAGTCTTGCGAATATGTCCCAAGAGTGGAGACAGGCGCCTTCTGCATTTTTCAGTTGGATAAATATACACAGTTACAAAGGAAGTATGAATTACAGTGGCTTGAATAAGTTTACACAACCCTGCTAAAGTTGATTAAAAGGAATAATATATATATATATATATATATATATATATACATATATATAATTAGATTAGATGATACTTTATTCATCCCACCGCGGGGAAATTCCCTTTATTACAGCAGCATTCTCTACAATTAAAGCAAAACAAACAAGTAAACACACAAGAAAAACAGGCAAACACTAGACAATGTGCAGAAGGTAGACTAAAGTAAAGTAAAGTGGCGTCACATGAGGTATTGTAAAGTAAAGTGCAGTTGCCATAGTGCAAGAAAACAACATTGCAGTGTGGTAAGTGACCTTAAAATTAAATTGAGTATGTAATTAAAGTGATAATGCAAAAGCAGGTAACCATAATATTAGTATTATACTCACCTGTGCGTTTTTAATAATATTGAAAAAGTAAGTACTTGTAATGGAAATATAAATACAGATAAAGATATACAGAGTGTGTGGATTAAATGAAAAACAGGAACAGAAACTACAACATTATCAGGTGGTGCAGGTGTTGTAGAGTCTGACCGCGGCAGGGATGAAGGACCTGTGGTACCTCTCCTTCTTACACCGTGTGGGGGGGGGGGGGGGGGGGTATCAGTCTGCTGCTGAAGGAGCTGCTCAGGGACCCCCCAGTGTTGTGTAGGGGGGGGAAAGGTGTTGTCCATGATGGATGTCAGCTTAGCTAACATCCTCCTCTCCCCCACTTCCTCTACGGGGTCCAGAGGACAGTCCAGGACAGAGCTCTCCTGATGAGTCTATTGAGTCTGCTCCTGTCCCGGTCCGAGCTCCCCCCCCCTCCAGCAGACCACAGCATAAAGGATGGCAGAGGCCACCACAGAGTCATAAAAAGTCCTGAGGAGAGTCCTGCACACTCCAAAGGACCTGAGTCTCCTCGGCAGATGGAGGCGACTCTGGCCCTTCTTGTAGAGTGCATTGGTGTTGTCAGTCTAGTTCAGTTTTTATTTAGGTGAACACCCAGGAATTTGTAGCTCTCCACTACCTCAATGTCCGATCCCTGGATGCTCACCCGGTGAGAAATGGGATGTTTTCCTCCTCTAGTCGACGATCATCTCCTTGGTCTTGCTGGTGTAGAACTGAAGCTGGTTGAGCTCACACCAGCTGACAAAGTCCCTGATGACCGTCCTGTATTCCAGATCGTTCCCCTCAGAGACACAACCAACAACGGCTGTGTCATCGGAGAACTTCTGGACGTGGCAGTGAGTGGTGTTGTGCGTGAAGTCCGGGGTATAGAGGGTGAAAAGGAAGGGGGAGAGCACCGTACCCTGAGGGGCACCTGTGCTGCAGTGCACCACGTCAGACACACAGTGATGGAGCCTCACATACTGTGGTCTGTTGGTGAGGTAGTCCGTAGTCCATGCAGCCTGGTGTAGGTCCACTCCGGCACTCTACATCTTCACTCTGAGCAGCGAAGGCTGGATGGTGTTAAAAGCACTGGAGAAGTCGAAAAACTTGACTCTCACAGTGCTCCCGCTGTCCTCCAGGTGGAGCAGCAATCTGTGCAGCAGGTAGATCACTGCATTGTCCACCCCAATCCCAGGCTGGTAAGCAAACTGCATAATATAATAATGTATTTTAAGGAAGAACATTTATTTATTCATGATACAATATTAATTCACAAAGTAATCTGGTGTCCTTAAACGGTTGGATTTTCCAATTTTTTTTAATTAAGGCATTAAGATCATTTTCAAAAAGATGTTTTTTATTCCACTTTAGCATGGGTGTAAACTTATTCTAGCCACTGTAATTAAGACAAGGCCAGTGATTAAGTTTCCTGATTGAAAAAGCCGGCCAACCAGCACGCAGGGAGCAATGGTGACTTAGAGCCTGATATTTGAACTAAACTTTAGTGCTCCATGGTATCTAAGGAGTGAAGCCATTAATAAGAGGCATACAGTGTATGTTAAAACATCTCCATAGTCTCCTGAGCTACTGTCATACGGATCAAAGTACGGAGTGTGGATCGGTTCCACTTCTCCTCCTGGGCACTGCCAGGTGCCCTTGAGCCCCCCCCCCCCCCCCAACCACTCAGGGCCCTGGTCCAGCTGGCAGCCCACTTACTCTGACATCTCTACATTTGTGCATGAATAGATCCTGAGCATGTGTGTGTATTTCAGGCCTGTGTGTAGTGATTACTAACAAACAGAGTTTAAATTGTAATTTCCCCACTGGGGATCAATAAACAGTATATATTATAAAGCTAGAAAATTCTGCAGAAATTTTAACTGTGTGCCTACGACTTGCTGCACATCCTAATAGCAATAAAACGTATTAAAAAGTAATAAAAGTGTTAACCCTTCAGAGATAGAACTTTTTTAAACCTATTACAGACCTTTCTGTTTACCAGAAACAGCTATGAAGTAGCTAGCGCTAAACCAACCAGAGTCCATTTAAAAGAAAATAGTACTTTTAGCTTCACATGTAAATCGGTAAAGTATGTGTTTATTTCAACCAACACTAGAGTTGTCATGGTTGGAAAAGTGTACAGAAGACCAAAAACGTCTTTTCATAGTTTTATTTGGTGTCTGTTGAGTCTGAATGAAGTGTGTTTTTCGATGCTAAAATGAGTATTTATTTACATGGATTCTTGTTGGTTTAGCGAGCCTTAGCAAAATATACTATACAATACCCCAGTTTTGCTAACATTTTAAATACATACAGTATTGTTTTGATGGTGAAATGTTAAATGACTAAACCCTTCAGAGATAGACTATTTTATAACATATTGAAGACCTTTATGTTTCCCAAGAACGTCTACGACGTAGCTAGCGCTAAACCAACCAGAGTCCGTTTACAAAACAGTACTTTTAGCGTGTATAGACCCAACTTATTTTCACATGTAAATCGATAAAGTATGTGTTTGTTTCAACCAATACTAGAGTTGTCATGGTTGGAAAAGTCTACAGAAGACCAAAAACGTCTTTTCATAGTTTTATTTAGTTTCTGTTGAATCTGAATGAAGTGTGTTTTTCAATGCTAAAATGACTATTTATTGACATGGAGTCTGGTGGGTTTAGCAATGCGAGCCATAGGAAAACATATTTAAATAAAATACCCCAGCTTTGCTAAAATTTTAAATACATAAAGTATTTTTTTAATGGTGAAGTGTTAAGTGTCTTATCCTTTCAGAGATAGATAACATATTTAAGACCTTTCTGTTTCCCAAGAACAGCTACGACGTAGCTAGCTAGCTAGCACTAAACGAACCAGAGTCCTCAAAAGCTACATACTCCGAAATGGCACCAAGGCTGAATTATGGGAAAGAGACTTCAGATACAGGATTAGGGACCAGGTGTATATAAAAGAGACTTCAGATACAGTATTAAGGGCCACTAAGGTCTATATAAAAGAGACTTCAGATACAGTAGTAGTGGACAACTAAGATCCATATAAAAAAAGACTTCAGATACAGTATTTGGGGACCACTAAGGTCTATATAAAAGAGACTTCAGATACAGTATTAATTAGGGGACCACTGGTCTATATAAAAGAGACTTCAGATACATTATTAGGGGACCACTAAGGTCTATGTAAAAGAGACTTCAGATACAGTGTTAGGGGACCACTAAGGCCTATTTAAAGGAAATGTCAGATACAGTATTAGGGGACCACTAAGAGACTTCCATTCCATCTTGAATGGGCAAACAAGTGCGACACCATGAATACCTTTGAGAAAAGACTATTCCACGGTATGCACTTTTATTCTTATTTAAACTATTGGCTGAAGATCACAAAGAAACAGGCAATGGATGCCTGAATTTGTCCATCATGCAGGCTTCAATAGAAATGAATGGGAGACTGAGCGAATGTTCGTAGGACTGAAGTGTAATTTGACCAGATCTTTAAACTTAATGACTTGTACAGTCCCTGACAAAAGTCTTGTTGCTTATCTATTTTGTAGAAACACCTGCTATTAACCTGACTTTTAATTAATCAATTGGTGTAAGAAATAGCTCATATGAAAAGCTAAAACCCTCCCAAATAATGTTCAAAGCACTGAAATAAATTAGTTTCACTAAAAAAAGATTATTTAAACAAGACAGAAAGGTCAAATTTTTGGCAAGACAAAAGTTTTGTCGCCTATACATAAATTGAACAAATTTACTAAATACTAAAATATGTCAGCAAATTAAATAGTGGTGCTGTGAGATTCAAATTTAATATCTTGTATGACTTCCATGAGCTTGAAGGACTGCATCCATGCGGTTTGGCAAGGATTCATACAATGTATTGATGAAGTCATCAGGAATAGCTAGGAAAGCAGTCTTGCATGCTTCCCAGAGTTCATCAATATTCTTTGGTTTGGTCTTCCATGCTTCCTCTTTCATCCTACCCCACATATGCTCAATGATGTTCATGTCTGGTGACTGGGCCGGCCAATCCTGGAGCATCTTGATCTTCTTCGCCTTGAGGAACTTTGAAGTGGAGATGGAAGTATGCGATGGAGCACCATCCTGCTGCAGAATTTGGCCTCTTTTATGGTTGGGAATATAAGAGGTAGCTAAGATTTCTTGGTATTTGAGACTATTGATGTTGCCTTCCACCCTGCAGATCTCTCGCACACCCCCATACTGGATGTAACCCCAGACCATGATTTTTCCGCCACCAATCTTCACTGTTTTCTGGGTGAATCTTGGATTCATGCGGGCTCCAGTAGGTCTCCTGCAATATTTGCGGCAACTGTGGTGTAATTCAACAGAAGATTCATCTGAAAAATCCACTTTCTTCCACTTCTCCAGCGTCCATCCTTTTAGCAGGCTGTGGGCCTTGGCAAATGCCACACGGTTTTTCAATTGTCTTTTGTTTAGTGCTGGCCTCTGGGCACTGATTCGACCATGGAGGCCATTTCAAGACAGAATCCGACAAATTGTTCAGGTTGACACAGGGACTTCAGGGGACCAGGTCTGGTGGAGCTCTGCTGCAGTGGAAAATGGGCTGGCCTTGGATTTTCGAGCCAACAAACGGTCCTCTCGAGCAGTTGTCTTGCGGGGTCTGCCTGACCTGGGCTTGTCAAAAACGTCTCCAGTGTCTTCAAATGTTTTTTTATCCTCTGTACTTGACGCTGAGACACATTGAAGGTGTCTGCCACATCAGCAGTGGATCTGGTCTTCAGCCTCTTGATAATCAAAACTTTAGTCTCAGGGGGAATCTTAGGCCTGTTTGCAGAGGTCTAGTTGCAGTTGATGTGAAGGTCTAGTGTACTGGGGTTGTTTTTATACACACCTGAGACCTAATTGATCCATTATTAGTCACAGGTGAAGCTCATATGACAAGGCGACAACACTTATGTCTTTGCAAAAATTGACTCAATGGGCTTTACCAAGCTGTGAATATTAGAATACTTTTTGACAGTTTCTTTTTGCACTGAAACATTATTACAGAAGCTGTTGGGATTAAAATGAGCCATTTCTTGAAAATAAATCTTGATTAGAAATATATTTCAGCGGCACTTCAGGTCAATTTGTACACAAGCAACAAGACTTTTGTCAGGGACTGTATATGTTGAAGTCACATTTTAACACAAGTTTACATGCCTGACATGTTGAGCCCGACATTTGTCTTCTACAGCATTAGAATCAACCATGGATGTTGGTATTATACTGGGTATTATACTGGGCTTCATTCCAGTTGTCAATCTCTCTTTACTCTCATCCTTGGATAAACATTTTAAGACACCAAATTCTCACACAGGAGAATGTAAATTTAGTGTTGCTATTGTTGGAGCTAAATCCTGCTCCGGTCTCAGTCAATTAATAGTGTTGGGATTTAACATGTTATATGTGCTTAAACATTGTGTGCGATTTGCATTTTACATTTAAGCCAAAAGGCAAAAGCATTATTTCAACATAAATGAAGACATGTTGGTCATGCATTAAGTTTGTTGTTCATGCATCAAGTTGTTTTGCAATACTCTGTTCTATAATATAAGATGTTCTGGAAGGGTCATAAACTTTCAGTCACATTCCAACTGAAAAGATAACAAAATAAGCACACAAACACATCACATCACTGTGACCTAGAAACCCCACCCTTAGTGAATAAGACCAGGGGTCCAAGAGCCGAAGAGCCAGACAAAGGGAGGGGAGAGCTGTCATAGCTTGATCCAGGTAACTTTGTCTCAGGATATCATGTGTAATAAAAAGGATTCACACACAGACACAGACATTCACACAGACAGCCCAAAAATCTCAAAGAACTGGAAGACTTTTGGAAGGAAGAATGGACAAAGCTACCTCAAACTTATTTTGAAAGTGTAAATGATGGAAATAAAATCTAAATTTTTGTGACGTATTATATGAATGTCTAATCTGTCATTTAAAGCCTTTGAGATTTTTCCATCTTTTCTTGGCTTCTTTATGCACATTAATGCAAATTTTTACCTAGGGTGCCCAAACATTCGAGCCCCACTGTACATTCAATATGAAATGGCAATTTCCATTATGTGAAAATTTAAATATCTTTAACGTAGAATTAAGTCCTTAAACAGTTCAACAGCTGTGAGGGAGTAAATAAAACATTTAACAGACATCATTCTTGTTCATGATTTATTGGAACATGTGTTGACAAAAATAAAATCCAGTATGGCATTCTAATCAGTGTTAGGCTAAATGTGGGGGGGGGGGAGAGAGTTACATGAATAAATATCAACCTGTGGGCTTGAGTTGACAAGACTAGATCGAGAGGGTGCATCAATTATATTTTTAGAATACTCCTTCCACAGTGACGTAGTGCTTTCAAACAAATACACTTCTGTCGCATCTTAACATCAATCGCTTTGGTAACTTAACTTAAAAAGGAATACACCACCGAAAATCTCTTCTGAGTATCAAACGCTCACTCCCAGCTAACGACAGCTGCGCCGTCCTCTCCCTGGCTACATTTTCAAGCCTAGCAGCGACTACTCAATAGCAACCAGACTAGAGTTCCAGTGGATGGGTCCTTTAAGGGTTACCAGAAGAAATGAGAGTGCGCAGCCTACGGAGCCTGGGTGGTTTCCTAACCCTACAGCGTTTGCATAAGCGGACAGCAAGC
>NW_022604054.1:7500-11626 GCF_008692095.1 Etheostoma spectabile | reverse complement strand
GTATGTTTAGAGTATAGTCGGTATGTTTAGAGTATATAGTCGGTATGTTTAGAGTATATAGTCGGTATGTTTAGAGTGTATAGTCGGTATGTTTTATTTATTTATAACAGATGTTTTCACGTCTGAAGACTTATTTCACATTTAAGTTTGAAATTAATTTATTTGTCAACAACATGCAGAATCACAGATAATTAAATCCTCTCCAGCCAATCACAGACCATTAAATCCTCTCCAGCCAATCACAGACCATTAAATCCTCTCCAGCCAATCACAGACCATTAAATCCTCTCCAGCCAATCACAGACCATTAAATCCTCTCCGGCCAATCACAGACTCAGCAGGACCGGAAGTAGGGTTTCATTTACGACCAATCGAGTTAGGGTTGGGTGAGGTCATTAGGCTCGTTCGAGATGAGCCAGGTCTGCGCAAAATCGATCACCGGCGATCGGCGCCCGTTGCATGCTGGGTAGATTTGTGTCCGACTTGATCCCGACTCGCTCTGACGTCATGCACACGGGCAACGGAAATCTCACGAGAGCAAGGGGGGCGCAGGTCTGAGACCAGGGGGTGCAGGTCTGAGACCAGGGGGGCAGGTCTGAGACCAGGGGGGCAGGTCTGAGACCAGGGGGTGCAGTTGCTTTTCCCCGACTGCAAGAGCCAGGCGGACCCAGGCGGACCCAGGCGGACCCAGGCGACCCAGGCGGACCCAGAGCATGCTGGGAAACGCCGGCTTCTCAGCTGATTTACACCTGATTGGTTTACAACATGATGACGTTTTATATAAACTTTTTATTGTTTTTGAATCGGAGCGATTTTAACTCTATTTGTCTGATTTAAAGACTTATTCTGTAAAGAACACACGTTGAGGCTGATAGAGACGTTTAGAGTCAGAGACTAGACCTGATCAGATCACGGATCATCTCCAGTCTGGTGTTCATTAAAACCAGATCAGGTCTCATGTAGAGGTCTTTGCCAGCTACTCTGTCATAACTAAAACAACTGGAGACTGTGTACCAGCTGGTATGAGGGTCTGATTATATTTTATTAAATCGGAATCGCACCACAGTGTTTTCATCACTTCCTGTCCAGCCTGAAGGACCTGGACTCAGCTGGAAACTGTCCCCCTTTACCGCAGCTTCCTGTCCCCCCCCCCCGCGCTGCTGCCGCCTGCTCTCGTCCACTCTACAGGCGCAGTTCATCTCGAACGAGCCTATTGTTTCTCTGCTTCCTGTTTATACAGGCGAGCTGTGATGTCACACGCAATGCATCCTGGGAAATCACCACACTAAAAATACCATGGCAACGCTGAAACACGCCACTGATTACGTCACGATGAGAATTAGAAAAAATACGTCATCATCAAACATTAAATATAAAGTCTGCAAAATATAAACAATTAAATTCATTTAAATTAAAGATTTGTTAACGAGCAGCAAAACTAATCAAAGAAATAAAATCTGAACTTTTACTTTTAGAAACATCAAACAGGAAGTCAGAAACATCAAACAGGAAGTCAGAAACATCAAACAGGAAGTCAGAAACATCAAACAGGAAGTCAGAAACATCAAACAGGAAGTCAGAAACATCAAACAGGAAGAAACCTTTTCAAGAAGTAAAACAACCAGGGAACGTGGCCCTGGTTTTGGATGATCTAGATATTTTGGGGCCCTGGTTTTGGATGATCTAGATATGTCGGGGCCCTGGTTTTGGATGATCTTGATATTTCGGGGCTGAACGTGGCCCTGGTTTTGGATGATCTTGATATTTCGTGGCCCTGGTTTTGGATGATCTAGATATTTCGTGGCCCTGGTTTTGGATGATCTTGATATTTCGTGGCCCTGGTTTTGGATGATCTAGATATTTCGTGGCCCTAGTTTTGGATGATCTAGATATTTCGGGGCCCTGGTTTTGGATGATCGAGATATGTCGGGGCCCTGGTTTTGGATGATCTAGATATTTCGGGGCCCTGGTTTTGGATGATCTAGATATTTCGGGGCCCTGGTTTTGGATGATCTTGATATTTCGTGGCCCTAGTTTTGGATGATCTTGATATTTCGGGGCCCTGGTTTTGGATGATCTAGATATGTCGGGGCCCTGGTTTTGGATGATCTTGATATTTCGGGGCCCTGGTTTTGGATGATCTTGATATTTCGGGGCCCTGGTTTTAGATGATCTAGATATTTCGGGGCCCTGGTTTTGGATGATCTTGATATTTCGTGGCCCTAGTTTTGGATGATCTAGATATTTCGGGGCCCTGGTTTTGGATGATCTAGATATGTCGGGGCCCTGGTTTTGGATGATCTTGATATTTCGGGGCCCTGGTTTTGGATGATCTAGATATTTCGGGGCTGAACGTGGCCCTGGTTTTGGATGATCTTGATATTTCGGGGCCCTGGTTTTGGATGATCTAGATATTTCGGGGCCCTGGTTTTGGATGATCTAGATATTTCGGGGCCCTGGTTTTGGATGATCTAGATATTTCGGGGCTGAACGTGGTTCTGGTTTTGGATGATCTTGATATTTCGGGGCCCTGGTTTTGGATGATCTAGATATTTCGGGGCTGAACGTGGTTCTGGTTTTGGATGATCTAGATATTTTGGGGCCCTGGTTTTGGATGATCTTGATATTTCGGGGCCCTGGTTTTGGATAATCTAGATATTTCGGGGCCCTGGTTTTGGATGATCTAGATATTTCGTGGCCCTGGTTTTGGATGATCTAGATATTTGACTGCAGCAGGTTTCCGTGGTTTTTTACTTCCTGCGTGAGTTTGGGTTCTGACTCATTAGTCGGACCAGTCCTGGTCCTCGAGCTCCAAGTGGTCCTCTGATTCAATCGGACCAGCACTGGTCCTCGGGCTCTGAGTCCTCCTCGGATTCAGTCGGACCAGTCCTGGTCCTCGGGCTCCGAGTCCTCCTCTGACTCAGTTGGACCAGGACTGATCCAAGTCGTCCTCTGATTCAGTCGGACCAGTCCTGGTCCTCGGGGTCCGAGTCCTCCTCTGATTCAGTCGGACCAGTCCTGGTCCTCGGGGTCCGAGTCCTCCTCTGACTCAGTCGGACCAGTCCTGGTCCTCGGGGTCCGAGTCCTCCTCTGATTCAGTCGGACCAGTCCTGGTCCTCGGGGTCCGAGTCCTCCTCTGACTCAGTCGGACCAGTCCTGGTCCTCGGGGTCCGAGTCCTCCTCTGATTCAGTCGGACCAGTCCTGGTCCTCGGGGTCCGAGTCCTCCTCTGACTCGCTGTACTCCACGGCGATGCGGCGCGACAGGATGGTGGCGACATCATTTCCTGTTGGCTCTCGTTTCTTGGCCTCTTCCTGTTCTCGCTGCTCTTGAACCTTCCTGAGCTGGATCCCTGTAGACCAGAGGACACAACGTCAACAAATCACATCCAGAGGACACAACGTCAACCAATCACGACCAGAGGACACAACGTCAACCAATCACGACCAGAGGACACAACGTCAACCAATCACGACCAGAGGACACAACGTCAACCAATCACATCCAGAGGACACAACGTCAACCAATCACGACCAGAGGACACAACGTCAACCAATCACATCCAGAGGACACAACGTCAACCAATCACATCCAGAGGACACAATGTCAACCAATCACGACCAGAGGACACACCCCCATCTGATACAGCATCTACAGGGCCTTGTGAAAGTATTGGTCCTCCTTGAACTTTTCAACCTTTTGACACATTTCAGCTTCAAACATAAAGATAGAACATTTTATTTGGGACACAACTGTGAAGTGGAACAAAATCTATTGGATATTTTAAACTTTTTTAGCAAATAAAAACTGAAAGTGGTGCGTGCTAAATGATCGGCCCCCATGCGTTAAGACTTTGTAGAGCCACCTTCTGCTGGATCCCAGCTGCAGGTCTCTGGGGGGACGTCTCCATCAGTTTAACATCCAGAGACTAAGTTCTTCTGAGAACCAGCTGGAGCTCAGTGAGGTTGGAGGGAGAGCGTTGGTGAACAGCAGGTTCAGGTCTTTCCACAGATTCTGGATCTGATTCAGGTCTGGACTTTGACTTGGCCGTTCTAACACCTGGATCCGTTTATTTGGGAACCGTTCCTTTGGAGATGTTGCTGTATGTTTGGGATCATGGTCTTGTT
>NW_022604054.1:0-2500 GCF_008692095.1 Etheostoma spectabile | reverse complement strand
GTGTGTATTGTGTGTATGTTGTGTGTGTATTGTGTGTATTGTGTGTACCTTCTTCACCTCCCGGCCTGAAGACTCCTCCACGTGTTTCTGCTCCTGGATCAACAAACAGATTCATTCAGTTTTCATTCCATTCATCACGCTGTTCTTCTCAGATATGATGAAAGAAAGAGAGAGAGACGGAGACAGAGAGACGGAGAGACGGAGGGACGGAGAGACGGAGACGGAGGGACAGAGGGACAGAGGGACGGAGAGACGGAGGGACAGAGAGACGGAGGGACAGAGACAGAGAGACGGAGACGGAGAGACGGAGGGACGGAGACAGAGGGACGGAGAGACGGAGGGACGGAGAGACGGAGGGATGGAGAGGCGGAGAGGCGGAGGGACGGAGAGACGGAGGGACGGAGGGACGGAGAGACAGAGACAGAGGGACAGAGAGACGGAGGGGCGGAGGGACGGAGGGACGGAGAGACAGAGACGGAGGGACGGAGGGACGGAGAGACGGAGGGACGGAGAGACGGAGAGACGGAGGGACGGAGGGACGGAGAGACGGAGAGACGGAGGGACACAGAGACGGCGAGACAGAGACGAGAGACGGAGAGACGGAGAGACGGAGAGACGGAGACGGAGAGACGGAGAGACAGAGACATGACCAAAAACACAGAGATCCCAACCTGTGGAATTGGCGATACAGAATGCAGACATATGGGTCGGCCATTTTGAAACACTCTACGAGCTATTACCAAGCAAACCAGACCCAAACCAAAACCAGATCATAACTACACTGAATGAACTAGAATCAGCCGATCACACCGACACACAAGTCTGGAACCTGGAACCACGGTCTCATCACACCGACACACAAGTCTGGAACCTGGAACCACGGTCTCATCACACCAACACACAAGTCTGGAACCTGGAACCACGGTCTCATCACACGATACACAAGTCTGGAACCTGGAACCACGGTCTCATCACAGCAACACACAAGTCTGGAACCTGGAACCACGGTCTCATCACAGCAACACACAAGTCTGGAACCTGGAACCACGGTCTCATCACAGCAACACACAAGTCTGGAACCTGGAACCACGGTCTCATCACACCAATACACAAGTCTGGAACTTGGAACCACTGTCTCATCACACGATACACAAGTCTGGAACCTGGAACCACTGTCTCATCACACCGACACACAAGTCTGGAACCTGGAACCACGGTCTCATCACACGATACACAAGTCTGGAACCTGGAACCACGTCTCATCACACGATACACAAGTCTGGAACCTGGAACCACCGGTCTCATCACACCGATACACAAGTCTGGAACCTGGAACCACGGTCTCATCACACCAACACACAAGTCTGGAACCTGGAACCACGGTCTCATCACACCAACACACAAGTCTGGAACCTGGAACCACGGTCTCATCACACCAACACACAAGTCTGGAACTGGAACCACGGTCTCATCACACCAACACACAGTCTGGAACCTGGAACACGGTCTCATCACACCGATACACAAGTCTGGAACCTGGAACCACGGTCTCATCACACCACACACAAGTCTGGAACCTGGAACCACGGTCTCATCACACCAACACACAATCTGGAACCTGGAACCACGGTCTCATCACACCAACACACAAGTCTGGAACTTGGAACCACGGTCTCATCACACCAACACACAAGTCTGGAACCTGGAACCACGGTCTCATCACACGATACACAAGTCTGGAACCTGGAACCACTGGTCTCATCACACCACCACAAGTCTGGAACCTGGAACCACGGTCTCATCACACCGATACACAAGTCTGGAACCTGGAACCACGGTCTCATCACACCAACACACAAGTCTGGAACCTGGAACCACGGTCTCATCACACCAACACACAAGTCTGGAACCTGGAACCACGGTCTGAGTCCTCTATTCATCATCTATATTAACCAGCTGGTCTCTATGCTAGAGAAATCAGCAGCACCTGGTCCCACAGGACAGAGAGAGAGACCTAGACCAGAGAGACAGAGAGAGAGACAGAGAGATAGAGAGAGAGACAGAGACAGAGAGAGAGACAGAGACAGAAGAGAGAGACAGAGACAGAGACAGAGAGAGAGACAGAGAGAAAGACACAGAGAGAGCACACAGAGAGAGAGACAGAGAGAGACACAGAGAGGAGACAGAGAGAGAGACAGAGAGAGACAGAGAGAGACAGAGAGAGAGAGAGAGAGGAGACCTTCTCTGCCGTCCTCTTCTCCTTGCGCTTGTTCTCCGTGGCCTGGAGCATCTTCTCTCCCTCCAGAGGCTGAAGAAGTAGGACGGGTCGGTGTAGAACTTCAGACCATCCTTCTTATCATCCCTACAACACACACACACACACACACACACACGTCCCACACACACACACGTACACACACACACACACACACAGACGCACACACACACACACGTACACACACACACACACACACACACGTACACACACACACACACACAG
>NW_022604053.1:2500-10122 GCF_008692095.1 Etheostoma spectabile | reverse complement strand
TGTTCCATCAGCGTTCATCACAGAAGGAGAAAATCATCGAGAGAAAATCAGACGAAACCAACGGATTTCCTTTGATTTTCGTCATATTTCATTGAATTTTTTCCTGTTTCCAGAAGGCGTTTTTCATTCAGAAATCACTTAATTCAGGTAAAACCGTGTGGAGGGAGACAGAGCCAATGACGGTCTGGACCGGGTGTCCCGGACAGAGAGACACCTTTGAGTCTCTGAGTCTTTGAGTCTGTGAAGCAGCAGCAGTTCAGTGTGTGTCTACCTCTCCCGTATGTACACATAAATACACAATCCTAAATACGACACCACCTGATCCTGTGTGTGTCCCAGTCTGCCCGCGGCCCCGCAGCGGCGCGCTGCGGCCAGCAGGGGGCGCCCTGGCGCCGCGGTGGGGGCCGGGGGGGGCCTCCGGACGCTCGGAGGGGCTGAGGTATCGCTGGGGGGGCGGGGGGGCGGGGGGGGGGCGTCACTCGGCTTTCTTTATGAAGATCTGAGACAGGAGAGAGCACAGAAACCATGGCAACCAGTGAGGACACAACACATCTATATGATAAAATGAGAGTAAAGACAATAAGATTTGGGAAATATTTGATATACATTGAATATGTTATAATTCTCTATTCTGATTATTTTCACACCAGAATATTTTGATCCAAAAGCCTCTCCACGCATATTTATTTTTATTACTTTTTTATTAATATTGTTATTTTTTATTTAAAGAAGAATTTTTTGTTATTTTATTTTAATACATATAACATGATTTTTTAATATATATATATATATAAACTGTATATTTAATAATTTTATTTTTAATATATATATATATATATAAAATTAAAGAAATAATAAAAAATAGAAAACAAAATAAAAACAACGGTGTTAAATAGATTATTAAATTAAATAATTAAAACACAACATAACAGACGTAATTCATCAAAAAAAGATTTTACTACACAGTAACTACTACTACTGTGAACTACACGCAGAATGTCCCTGAACTACACGCAGAATGTCCCTGAACTACACACAGAATGACCCTGAACTACACACAGAATGTCCCTGAACTACACGCAGAATGTCCCTGAACTACACAGAATGACCCGAACTACACACAGAATGTCCCTGAACTACACACAGAATGACCCTGAACTACACACAGAATGGCCCTGAACTACACACAGAATGACCCTGAACTACACACAGAATGGCCCTGAACTACACGCAGAATGTCCCTGAACTACACACAGACTGGCCCTGAACTACACACAGAATGTCCCTGAACTACCACAGACTGGCCCTGAACTACACACAGAATGACCCTGACTACACACAGAATGACCCTGAACTACACGCAGAATGACCCTGAACTACACACAGAATGACCCTGAACTACACACAGATTGGCCCTGAACTACACACAGAATGACCCTGAACTACACACAGAATGACCCTGAACTACACGCAGAATGACCTGAACTACACGCAGAATTACCCTGAACTACACGCAGAATGACCCTGAACTACTCACAGATTGGCCCTGAACTACACACAGATTGGCCCTGAACTACACACAGAATGACCCTGAACTACACACAGAATGACCCTGAACTACACGCAGAATGACCCTGAACTACACGCAGAATTACCCTGAACTACTCACAGAATGACCCTGAACTACACACCCGGACTCAGGACCTCTTCAATCACAAGTGGAGAGATGTCAGAGTGGAGCGGGGGAGGGGGGAGACTGCCAGTACTGGACAAGCACCCTGAGTAGTAGGGGGGGGCTGCCTTGCTCAAGAGCACTGACGAACTGGCAATCCACACTGTACTATGGTCCTGGCCCCGCCTATATAAGAGTCAGCGATGTGATTGGTGCAGCTTGCCTCTGGCCCCGCCTATATAAGAGTCAGCGATGTGATTGGTGCAGCTTGCCTCTGGCCCCGCCTATATAAGAGTCAGCGATGTGATTGGTGCAGCTTGCCTCTGGCCCCGCCTATATAAGAGTCAGCGATGTGATTGGTGCAGCTTGCCTCTGGCCCCGCCTATATAAGAGTCAGCGATGTGATTGGTGCAGCTGGCCTCTGATAGAATATGTTCAGTTTTCCCTGCAGAAATCTGTATGTAAATGATCAAAGAGCCTCTCTAGACCCAGACCAATTACCATGGAGACTTTTTCACAGCCGCCCTCAAAGAGAGGTCAAAGGTCAGCGGTCGGAGGTCACACTCAACATTCCCATGATGCCACAGTGAAATAATCCTTTACCACTCTTAGGGGGTCTTACAGATTAAAGGGTCACTTTGTTTTTTAACCTGGACTCTAAGTTCCCATGTTTCTGTTTCCAGTATTAAGATGGAGAAACTAGCTGTAATGTAACGAATGCACCTGAACACACCTCCCTGTAAGACCAGCACGCCCAGATGCACCTGAACACACCTCCCTGTAAGACCAGCACGCCCAGAATGCACCTGAACACACCTCCCTGTAAGACCAGCACGCCCAGAATGCACCTGAACACACCTCCCTGTAAGACCAGCACGCCCAGAATGCACCTGAACACACCTCCCTGTAAGACCAGCACGCCCAGAATGCACCTGAACACACCTCCCTGTAAGACCAGCACGCCCAGAATGCACCTGAACACACCTCCCTGTAAGACCAGCACGCCCAGAATGCACCTGAACACCTCCTGTAAGACCAGCACACCCAGAATGCACCTGAACACACCTCCCTGTAAGACCAGCACGCCCAGAATGCACCTGAACACATCTCCCTGTAAGACCAGCACGCCCAGAATGCACCTGAACACACCTCCCTGTAAGACCAGCACGCCCAGAATGCACCTGAACACCTCCCTGTAAGACCAGCACGCCAGAATGCACCTGAACACACCTCCCTGTAAGACCAGCACGCCCAGAATGCACCTGAACACACCTCCCTGTAAGACCAGCACGCCCAGAATGCACCTGAACACACCTCCCTGTAAGACCAGCACGCCCAGAATGCACCTGAACACACCTCCCTGTAAGACCAGCACGCCCAGAATGCACCTGAACACACCTCCCTGTAAGACCAGCACGCCCAGAATGCACCTGAACACATCTCCCTGTAAGACCAGCACGCCCAGAATGCACCTGAACACACCTCCCTGTAAGACCAGCACGCCCAGAATGCACCTGAACACACCTCCCTGTAAGACCAGCACGCCCAGAATGCACCTGAACACACCTCCCTGTAAGACCAGCACGCCCAGAATGCACCTGAACACACCTCCCTGTAAGACCAGCACGCCCAGAATGCACCTGAACACACCTCCCTGTAAGACCAGCACGCCCAGAATGCACCTGAACACACCTCCCTGTAAGACCAGCACACCCAGAATGCACCTGAACACACCTCCCTGTAAGACCAGCACGCCCAGAATGCACCTGAACACACCTCCCTGTAAGACCAGCACGCCCAGAATGCACCTGAACACACCTCCCTGTAAGACCAGCACGCCCAGAATGCACCTGAACACACCTCCCTGTAAGACCAGCACGCCCAGAATGCACCTGAACACACCTCCCTGTAAGACCAGCCGCCAGAATGCACCTGAACACACCTCCCTGTAAGACCAGCACGCCCAGAATGCACCTGAACACACCTCCCTGTAAGACCAGCACGCCCAGAATGCACCTGAACACACTCCCTGTAAGACCAGCACGCCCAGAATGCACCTGAACACACCTCCCTGTAAGACCAGCACGCCCAGAATGCACCTGAACACACCTCCCTGTAAGACCAGCACGCCCAGAATGCGTACATTCCAATATAAACGGGCCTGACTCAGTGTAAAACTGGTTTTCAGCAGGTTCCTGATCTGCAGAAACTTAATGTTTTTGATTGAACGTGGGACAGACATCTGTACAGGACACATATGGACTAGACAAATTCAGACAACTAAGACAACAATACAGTTTCGGCACCGAGGACTGAGACATTTATACAACACATCAGCATATAGACAAATACAGACAGTATAAACAAGGCTTGGACAACACATGTCCACAACACGTGACAATGTGTCTGGACGCTCGTGTTATTCAGCGGGAGTTATTGCAGGTCACATGGTTTATGATTTATTTTTAATTCTCACCTCGCTGAGGATCACCCAGACCGGGGAGTCCGTCAGAACGGACAGACGCATGGCCTCCAGGGGCCCGAAGCTGGCGTCCACCTCCCCCTCCGCGATACCGTTCTTAAACGTCCCTGGAAACACAAACAATACAGTCAAAACAGAGGGTTTCCGCATCAAATTTAACCTTTTTGGGGCATTTTAGGCCTTTACTGACAGGTCAGCTGAAGACATGAAGGGGGAGAGAGAGGGGGGGGGATGACATGCACCAAAGGGCTGGAGGTTGGAGTCGAACCCTGGCCCGCTGCATCGAGGAGTAACCCTCTGTATATGGGCGCCCGCTCTACCAACTGAGCTACCTGGGCAACTTTTTAAGCCCATTTTGATTGACATATGAGACCTTTATCCCAAGGGTGTAGCTTGGGAGAATTACTGGAATTGTTGGGTCTTTGTAAATGAATCCCCTCGTTGTCCTCGGGTCAAATCTGACCCTTTAAAAAATGTCTATATCTGAAATAGGAGTTTCTTTTTAACCAAATTACCACAAAAAATGGATTCCTTACAACATGAGGGCAACAAGAAGACAACAAGAAGACAGCAAGAGGGCAACATGAGGGCAACATGAGGGCAACATGAGGACAACATGAAGATAACATAAAGACAACATGAGGGCAACATGAGGACAACATGAGGGCAACATGAGGGCAACATGAAAACAACATGAGGGAACATGAAGACAACATGAGGGCAACACGAGGGCAACACGAGGGCAACATGAAGATAACATAAGACAACATGAGGACAGCATGAGGACAGCATGAGGGCAACATGAGGACAACATGAGGACAGCATGAGGCAACATGAGGACAACATGAGGGCAACATGAAGATAACATAAAGACAACATGAGGACAACATGAGGGCAACATGAGGACAACATGAGGGCAACATGAGGACAGCATGAGGGCAACATGAGGACAGCATGAGGGCAACATGAGGACAGCATGAGGGCAACATGAGGACAGCATGAAGGCAACATGAAGACAACATGAAGACAACATGAAGACAACATGAAGATAACATAAAGACAACATGAGGACAGCATGAGGGCAACATGAGGGCAACATGAAGACAACATGAGGACAACATGAGGGCAACATGAAGACAACATGAGGACAGCATGAGGACAGCATGAGGACAACATGAGGACAGCATGAGGACAACATGAGAACAGCATGAGGGCAACATGAAGACAACATGAAGACAACATGAAGACAACATGAAGATAACATAAAGACAACATGAGGACAGCATGAGGGCAACATGAGGGCAACATGAAGACAACATGAAGACAACATGAGGACAACATGAGGACAACATGAGGGCAACATGAAGACAACATGAAGACAACATGAAGACAACATGAAGATAACATAAAGACAACATGAGGGTTAAAAAGGAAAGAACAAATGGAAGAGCGAACCAACGATGGATTTCACAGAGGAACGACAGTCAGGCAGTTTGTTGCTGAGAGGATCTGGGCAGCGGTGATTTTTAACCTGCGGCGTCTCGCCACTCACCAACTCTGATGAATCCGTCTTCTGTCCGATGGTACTTTGGTGTCTTCTCCCTCCCGTCTGTCAAGGCCTCCTTCTCTGCCTGAATATTCTGCAGAAACACACAAACAGTCCAACGTGTGAAAGACACTTATTCTCCCAAATAATATTCATCAAACACTACATTCACACTGATACTACGTACTACTGCTAGTAGCATGTACTACTGCTAGTAGCATGTACTACTGCTAGTAGCAGTGCTTCGGCTGTGTGTGCTTCCACCCAATATAGTCCCAAGTCAGTATCTGCCTAGGAAATCGTCTTGATGTGCACCGCTATTTGTACTCGTTGCAGATATCCAGGCCACAAGAAGTAATTAGGTTTTGTTTTTGTTGTTGTTGGCGCACTTTTACACACAACATGCTAACCGGCAACATAGGATTCCATTCATTATGCTAAGCTAAGTTAGCGGACTAAGACTAAGACATTGAGACAAAAATGTTTGCCCAGTAGCAGTAGTAGCTCAGTCTGTAGAGTGGGGTTGGGAACCAGAGGGTTGCTGGTTCAAGTCCCCCTCCTGGCCACTGACAAGGCTTGTGTGTGTGTGTGTGTGTGTGTGTGTTTCAGGCCTGTGTGTGGTGATTTCTAACAAAATAGAGTGTAAATTGTAATTTCCCCACTTGGTATCAATGAATTATTATTAAAAAGCGATGCTCGAGCTACAGACGCAACGCATAAACAGTCTCTTGGTAACGTTAATGGTTCTGTGATGCCATGTTCAACTGCTACACTGCGGTGCCCTGCTACGTCCTGCTACGCCCTGCTACGTCCTGCTACTCCTGCTACGTCCTGCTGTGCCTTGTAATGCCGCACGGCGTCCTGCTATGCCATGAACTACTACAAAGAACTTCTACAAACTACTAATTTTTTTCTATTTTTATTGCCACTCTTCATTCTAACCCCAACCGGCCCGTCAGACACCGCCTACCAAGAGCCTGGGTCTGGGTCTGGGCCTGGGTCTGGGTCTAGGTCTGGGTCTGGGTCTGACCGAGGTTTCTGCCTAAAAGGAAGTTTTCCCCCCCACTGTGGCCCTGTTGCTGCTCTGGAGGAAACTACTAGAACTGTTGGGTCCTTGTAAATTCTGGAGTGTGGTCTATCTGTAAAGTGTCTTGAGATAACTCTTGTTATGAATTGATACTATAAATAAAATTGAATTGAATTGAAAAGACTCACGTCGAACGGCAGAACCTCCACCGATGTGTTGAAGAGTTTATCTCCCGGATGTTCGATGTTCCCGCTCCGAAAGAAATACCTGAGAGAGAAACACAAGGAATATATACACACATACACACACATATATATAGAACAAGAACTTGTTATATAAAATAATCTAAAACTGGCAACACGTTGATTTAAATCATCAATATAATTACTTTAGTGTAGTCTGGATCAACGGAGGTACATTTACAATTAATGATGTGTGTGTGTGTGTGTGTGTGTGTGTATTGTCACAGAAAATATTGCGATACAATGCTGTATCCCACCCTGGTACCGGCTGGTTACCACCCTGGTACCCCCTGGTTACCACCCTTGTTACCACACTTGTACCCCTGGTTACCAAACCCTGGTACCCCCTGGTTCCCACCCTGTTACCCCCCTGGTTACCACCCTAGTTAACACCCTGGTTCCCACCCTGGTACCGCTGGTTACCACCCTTGTTACCACACTTGTACCCCCTGGTTACCAAACCTGGTACCCCCTGGTTCCCACCCTGTTACCCCCCCTGGTTACCACCCTAGTTAACACCCTGGTTCCCACCCTGGTACCGGCTGGTTACCACCCTTGTTACCACACTTGTACCCCCTGGTTACCAAACCTGGTACCCCCCTGGTTACCACCCTAGTTAACACCCTGGTTCCCACCCTGGTACCGGCTGGTTA